>NW_007729248.1:53868-103516 GCF_000696425.1 Galeopterus variegatus | reverse complement strand
AATCTTAAGATAATTAAATTAAAAAATTTGAAGCCTGTAT
Organism: Galeopterus variegatus; assembly: GCF_000696425.1. Taxonomy (NCBI): domain Eukaryota; kingdom Metazoa; phylum Chordata; class Mammalia; order Dermoptera; family Cynocephalidae; genus Galeopterus; species Galeopterus variegatus. Next base: position 103,476 of record NW_007729248.1, on the reverse strand, counting down.
GTATTTAAGGTGTACAATGTGATGATTTGATATATATATGTATACACTGCAAAATGATTACCACAATCAAGAAAATTAGCACATTCATCACCTCATATAGTTACCTTCTGTGTGTGTGTCTCTCTATGTGTGGTGAGAACACTCAAGATCTACTCTCTAAAAAAATTTCAAGTACACAATACAGTGTTATTAATTAGAGTCACCGTGCTGTAAATTAGATCCCCAGAACTTATATGTCTTATTACTGAAAGTTTGTACCCTTTGAACAATGTCTCCATTTCCCCCAGCCCCTGGCAGCCACCATTCTACTCTGCTTCTGTGAGTTTGATTTTTTTACATTCCACACATAAATGAGATCATACAGTATTTGTCTTTCTGTGCCTCGCTTATCTCACATAGCATGTCATCCTCCAGGTTCATTGATGTTGTCACAAATGGCAGGTGTTCTTTCTTATTCAGGACTGAATAATATTCCATTCTATATATGTACCACAATTTCTTCATCCATTTACCCATCGACAGACACAGGTTTTCATATCTTGGCTACTGTGAATAATGCTGCAATGAACATGGGAGTGCAGATATCTTTTTGAGATACTGATTTCATTTTCATTGGATACATATACAGAAGTGGTATTACTGGACCATATGGTAGCTCTATTTTTAATTTTTTGAGGAACCTCCATACTGTTTTCTATAATGATTATACCAGTTTACATTTCTACTAACAGTCTATTAGGGTTCCCTTTTTTTACAACCTCACCAACACTTGTTATCTATTGTCTTTTTGATAATAGCCCTATGAACAGGTATGAAGTAGATATCTCATTGTGGTTTTGATTTGTGTTTCCCTGATGATTAGTGATGTCGAGCACCTTTTCATTACCTGTTGGCCATCTGTATATCTTCTTCGAGAAAATGTCCATTCAGGTCCTTTGCAGCAAGGAAGAAAAATGGGAGAGACAGGACGAATACACAGTACCAGGGATTTTTAAAAAGAAATCCTGAAGTCATTAAGTCTGTCAGCTTAAGCTGATTTCACATTCTCCTTACCCTTGTGAAAGTTTATTCTGACTGAACCAGACTTACAGAAGTAAAGGATCACTGAAAATAAAGGCTGGAAAACTGTCTGGCCTGGTAGAATACAGGAATGAGACCCAGTAGAGAGTTTAGTAAGAGTTTGTCTAAATAAACTTTTATATAGTTCTGTATTTGCTAAAATATTACAAAGGTAGTACAGAGAATTCCCATGTAACACATACTCTCTCCTATTATAAACATATTAGTATGGTACATTTGTCATAATTAATAAGTAAATATAGATAGTTATCATTAAGTAAAGTTCATATTTTGTTCCGATTTTCTTAGTTTTTGCCAATCTTCTTTTCTGTACACAGATTTAATCCAAGTTACCACATTAACTTGGTTCTAACATCTCCTCAGGCTCCTCTTGGCTGTGACCAATACTCAGACTTTCCTTGTTTTAATGACCCTGACAGTCTAGAGCAGTACTTGGTAGGTATTTTGTCCAATATCCCACTATTGGAAGTTGCTTCATGGTTTTTTCATTATTACACTGCAGTTGTGTGTTTTGGTGAGGAAGACCACAGAAGTTGAGTACTCATCACATCATATCCAGAGTACATATTATTAATACTGGTGATGTTAATCTTGATTAGCTGGCTCAAGGAGTGTTCATCAGGTTTCTATACTATAAAGTTACTGGGTTTCTTTCTTTCTTTTTTCCCCCACTGTGCATACTGTACCCTTTTTTAAAAGGCACTATGCACAACACTCACTTAAGCAGTGAGGAGTTATGTTCTATCCCATTACTATAAAGTTACTGGGTTTCTTTCTTTCTTTTTTCCCCCACTGTGCATACTGTACCCTTTTTAAAAAGGCACTATGCACAACACTCACTTAAGCAGTGAGGAGTTATGTTCTATCCAATTGAAGGTAGGGGATTTACATTAATTATTTAGAATTCTGCACAGGAGATTTGTCTATTCTCCCTCATTTGTTTATTTACTCAATCACTTATTTATATCAATATGGACTCTCAGATATTTATCTTAAGCTTTGGGTTATAATTCAATACTACTTTATTTTGTTGCTCAAATCATTCCAACTTTAGTCATTGGGAGCTCTTTCAATTGGCCTCTGTGTCCCTTTGACGTACTCCCATCATTGTATGTGTCTTTCTGTGTGTGTTGAGCACTTCCTCACCTTCTGACACCACAAGGTTCTCCAGGCTCATCTTGTTTATTCCCTGACCTACCCTTAGAATCAGGTATTTCTGTAAGGAGCCCTAGTTCCTTTAATTGGATAGTGGTATCCTTGTTTCTAGGCCCTCTCAGCTAACAGAGTGAGAAAATACATGTGTGTATATTAACATTTGTATATACATATATTTATAAATATTTCTATGTGTATCCATCTGAATCCATATTAAACTAAAAATTAATTTATGCTGATGTCTCCAACTCTAATCTATCACCAAATGAATCATTCTAGTCTTCTCTTGCTTGTATGTATCTTCCAGTTCCAGGAGGGAGAAACTTGAATCCCATCATTCACCACCATTTACTTAAGTGTTCAATTCTGGTATATAGTGGTTTTAGAATTATTAACCTGTAATGCCATGGGGAACAAATATTAACTAAAATGCATTTCTTATGTGAAGTTTTTTGGCTGTTAGTCTTACAGACTCCACTCATTTCCAAACTTCCTCAGGCCAGAACCTTTTCTCCCATTCTTTTCAGTGAGGTTGTTTCATACATGTTATAAAATTAGATTCCTTTGTAATAGGATGCATTTTGTCCTGGGAACTCCAGACCTTCCAAATGAATTATTTTAAATTTGCATACATGACATTTCACTCTTTGCACTATAAAGTTCTATGGTTTTTGACAAATGCATGGTGTTGTATATGTCCATTACTCCAGTATTGTACATAATAGTTTCACCACCCTTTTTAAAAAATCCTAAAATTTATAATGTAACATGTTTACTTCCTAAACGGCTCTGTACAGTCCTACTAACTCAGGGGATTCTGCATACACATAATAGATATTTCATCATGTCTTTGCCTGTATATTGAAAGTGTGACCAATTTTTTTTCTTAGTAGCTTAGATTTCCTCTTTTAAAATGCTGCAGAAAATTTTTAGTAAGGAAATTATATACTTTCATGTTTAAAACAAAAAAATTGTTAACAAATTTTATTTTCTACAATTTGGAATTTGGTTTTTTTATAGGTTAAAAAGGTCAAGCTTATAATTTTCAAAAATGTAATTTTGCAAATCTCAAAAGCTTAAACTCATTTTACTTAATGTAATGCATAGGTGATGGTGGCATGCATAATGCAATTTTCACAAATGAAGGTAAATGTAAGTTCATATTTCTGTATTCACGAAAAATATGAACTAACTCAATAAAGATGAGCATTATTAACCTTAAGGAGTTAATCATCAGAGTGAATGAGGGAAAATAGTATAATTAGCAATATATGAAGGTAGTCATTAAGGTGAACCAAGGCACATAATATAGTTTGCAATATAATGTAAACAAAAGCCAAAGTTCCCATAGCAACACAAACTTTTCTCCAATGTATACATACTGTACTATGAATTACTGGTTAGAGTTCTAAATTTATAGTTTTCTTGTGCATTTGTGTAATAAGGGTATGTCAACATGGTTCTGAGAACAATAAGATTTATATATTCAGATTCAGCTTGATTAGATTTGCAAGCTTCACACTTAATTTTTTATGGATTTGACATCTCCTAAAATTATCCTGGCACTTCAGGTCAATGTTATGAATTTACATTTATCTTGTTTGTGGCAATGTTTGTAAGTACTTTTATTGTTTTGCCATGTACGTTTTAGGATACACATATTATGCAGTATGTGAAGTTCAATCTGAAGAACTTTGATGATTAAATCTAGTGTTATAAAAATATAAAGTTATATATAAAGATTAAGAAGTCTAATAGTCAGCTTTAAATTGTTTCACATAAGTAAATAGTAGATACCATAAAATGATATTCTTGGCTCAACATGTACAACTGTATTGTGATTCTTTCTCAGGGAAAATTTTTTCTTCTACAATTCTATCTCAAATAATCCACCCCATTATCTTTACTTTGAATTTCTTCTTTATACAATAAAACAAGACTATACAAACATTTACATTTACAAAGTGCTTTACAATCACTTGTATACTAATATTCATAAGATTTTTATGAATGTGGTAGGTGGTTGATAACTTGACAATTACCTGTATTTTACTTACGGAGAAATAAGTAAACACACAAGGTCATACAACAATGACAAATTGGCAATACTGTAGTTACTCAGGGTAACAGCTATAAAGTCCCACATTATTTATAGTGGGTAGAAAAAACTGGGGAAAAAATAAAATAAGTAAACACACAAGGTCATACAACAATGACAAATTGGCAATACTGTAGTTACTCAGGATAACAGCTATAAAGTCCCACATTATTTATAGGGTAGAAAAAACTGGGGAAAAAATATTGTATTTTATCTCATATTCACATATTTTATTCTTCTAGATATAAACCCATATGCATTTTTTTCATGAACTGACAATTGAATGCTCAGCATATTCTAGATAATCCTATTGGTTCTGTACTTCAAAGAGAAACTGAACTTTTTGAGATTGAAATTACTGATAGATTTTGCTCTTTGTAAAATGGGAAGAGTTTAGAAGAGGTTTAGAATATAGATGGCATCAATATTTCAGTATTTTCTATCACCTAGAGATGTTCTCTTTGTGGTACAAATATAAATGATTTTATTCATGTTGCTATGAAAATGAAAATACATGTGTCTAGATGTAAATTTTGAAAGAGCAATGTCCAATTTCAAGGGGAAGAAATCATCCCTTTTGAAGACAATGATAAATATTCAAGTTTTCCTTCGTGAAGGTAATATTTTTTGTCTAAATCAACATACTTTACCATTTTTAAACTTTTCTCATCATATTTTTGACAGCAGGTTTTCCAATTTTGACAGCTCTTTAAAAGTAATTTTAACAGCCGAGTGATTTCTCTTCTAAGCAGAGTCAGATTATGTGAAATGTCAATGCAAAAACTATACACTTTGACACATAATCATTTTTAGTTGAATTTACTTATTAATTTTGCTTGCTATTACTAATAAAACATAAGTGCTTAGCTAATTGTATTGCTTTTTGAAATGTTTTAAAGGTATTTAAAACTGTATCCTTTTCACTGCAAAATGTCTCATTTTATCACGATTAGTTGCCCTTCCAAAAATGAAGAGGAGGCGGAGCAGCAGCGCTGGGTAGATAGCAGGCAATTGAGAGACTTAGTAAAAGGGGCTGCGGTAAAGTGGAAGCACATGCCTGTATAAACGAGTCTCCAGGGGACCTTTCGCAAATTACATGCATGCCTCTTCTCCTCTTACCCATACGACCCTATCCCCCAGCACTCATAGCTGAGATTTTAACATCCTCCGAAGGCAGGAGGACAAAGAATATCTGTTGTTATTTACCCACCCTCTCAACTGGTTGAAAACTCCTAGAAGTAATTTAAATAAAAACTGGCAACTGGACTAAATTAATTCAGTTAATTTCTTCAATCTTTTGTTTTACAAAATGTTACAGGAGGTGAAGTAATTATCTGGTAAATATAAATAAATGGGTTATCAGTTCAAAAATTATCTTCTCTTTATAACGTTTGTTCTAGTTTTCTGTTTCCAGATCACTTTACTCTGGCAGTTGAAAGCTTGTTTTTCCACAGAATGACATTGTCATAATTTTAAAGAAAAAAATATTTTACAGAACAGAATTTCATTTTAGTCAGTGACCCACCACTGTGTATTAAATATCCTCTGACCACTATTGTGAGTAGAATAAAAAACTACCTAACGTGCACCAAAAAAACAAAACAAACAAACAAAAAAAAACCTCTAATAAACTTAGAAAAATTTAGAAATGTCATATTATTTTTACTGGATAAATTCATTCAGAAATATACACTGTCTAGACATTTTCTTTTTCTACTTCTTTTTTTTTTTTTTAATTTGGTGGCTGGCCAGTATGGGGAACCAAACTCTTAAACCTCGGTGTTACGTGGACACATTCTAACCCACAGAGCTAACTGGCCAGCCCTAAACTATTAAATTTGATTCTAAACCTATGTCATCAATCATTTCAAAAATAATTCACTTTACTTTGAATGAGTATACTGGCTTTCAGAAAAATTAGAAACTTTAGTCACATTATGCCGTATAAACAAGTAAAAAAAGTAGTCAAAGTAACAAAATCTGAGACTGGAAGTTCATTTAAACCATTTAGTCAAAACTTCTAGTACATCACTGAAAGGTTGTGTCCCATCTTCTGTTTGATTCCTTTCACTGATGGGGAACAGATTAACACCACATAAGGTAACACTATATAAGGTGACATATTCCACTTTTCTGTGCAGCTCTTAGTTTTAGGAAAGTCTTCCTTGTGTAGAGTTACAAAAAAGGAAAACCTAAGATGAACTCTGAGGAGCACCAACAATTGTGGGGTGGACAAAGGAAGAAGAGCCTCTGTATTAGTCTGTTTCTGTTGCTTATAACAGAATACATGGAACTGGGTGATTTATAAGAAAACAAAATTTATTGCTTACAGTTTCAGAGGGTAGAAAGTCCAACGTCCGTGGAACACATCTGGTGAGGGCTTTGGTAGTGACAACCGTGACCCAGGGGGTCTCACATGGCAGAAAATAGCAGAGCAGAGACAGACTAACCTCTCATGTGCTCTTCTTTTAAAGCCCTCAGAGCCACACCCATGAGCACCATTTTTAATTCATTCACTATGGCATTGTCCTACAGTCTAGTCACCTGTTCAAGGCCCCACCTTTCAATTACTGTAACAGGATTTCCCACCCTCAACAGTTACAGTGGGGCTTAAGCCTCAGTGAGGTTGGCTGGGGTGCATCCAATCTACAGCAGCCTCTAAAGGAGATGAAGAAAGGGTAGTCAGAGTAGTAGGAGGAAATTTACAATGAGCAGTTTCTATTTCTTGGCCTTAGTGATCTAGCACCAATTAGGCCATTTGCTTCCTGTGCTAAGTTATTCAAGCCTTTATGTTTCTCTGGGTTCACTTTTTGTCCTTTATGTATCAACTATCATCCTTCACCCTTAAAGTTAATATCTCCTTTTTTTTTTTTTTAAAGATGACCGGTAAGGGGATCTTAACCCTTGACTTGGTGTTGTCAGCACCACGCTCACCCAGTGAGCAACCGGCCATCCCTATATGGGATCCGAACCTGTGGCATTGGTGTTATCAGCACTGCACTCTCCCAAGTGAGCCACAGGCCGGCCCCCAAAGCTAATATCTCTGACTCCAGTCTCTCGTTACTCTTTTTAGAAGCCTGTAACTTCTCGCTTCCCTTCTCAGAAACTTTCCATGGCTCCCTATTTTCCGAATGAATTAAGTCCAAACTCCTTAATTTGAGTGAAAATTCTCACAGATAAAACTGGTAGCACGTGTTGTCTCTGAAGGAGAACTGGTGGCTTGGTGGAGAGTATCATAGATGTTTTCACTGTATTCTTTGTCTCAAACATTTTGGAAAGTTTCTTAAAAGCTTATAAGGACCTAGCACTTGTGCCTAATAGGGCTAATAAAGTTAAAAATGCTTTGCTCAGCTCAGTCTAGTTTGAACAACTAGACCTGTCCCTCACTTCAGTGAAATTTGTCTCATTTAGATCACAGATGACATCCAAAGAGCTAAATCATTCTAAAGTTCATCTTTCTTGATCTCTATGGTCAGACTAACCAGGCTCCTCTTCTTGAAATTTTTCATTACCTTCAGGACATGTTTCTCCTGTTTTTCCTATGACTGCTCTGACTACTCTTTCTCCATCTCCTTCAGAGGCTCTTCTTCCTTTGTCAATCCCACAATTGTTGGTGCCCTTCAGATTTTCATCTTACATTTTCCTTTTTATAACTCTTTTCACTCTCCTTTGGTGTCTCAATATGCACCCCAACTATGACATACCCTGAGTCAACTATTTAAAGGCAAACAAATTATTTTGTAAGTAATGCCTCAAAGCACAAATAAGGAAGTGGAAAAATCAAAACATAGACAGGTGTGTCAATGAATGAATTACTAATGTGGGACACTGAAGTTAAATCCACTAGAAATCCTTTAAGACATTATGTAGAATATGTCTCCGAATTGTTCAACTGAGAGATAGGGAACTTATATATTTATTCCCTGAATTCTATCCCTCTTTGCTTAAAGTTGCCTCTGAAGACATTAAATCTCTGCTACGCTATATGCTGGCTGAGAAAATCCTTACAACATCAGAGAAATCTCTCAGTCAGAGAAGCAGAAAAATTCAGGAGCTTGAGGTAGAAACCTGTCAGTGATAATAAAAACTGTCTGCTGAGACTGCAGATGAACTCGAGATGGAACCAGAGAATATGAGGCAAAGTGTTACAGAGCCTACTATATTGAATGGCCCTATCTACACTCATAGCTTTACATACTATTTACTAATCACTACCAACTATTCAGCAGCAGTCTTGATCTCTCTTTTGAGTTCAATTGCCTATTGAGCTTCAATATCTGAATATTATACAAGCACCTCAAAATCAACAACAAAAAACCGAGTTCATCATCTTTTACTCAAAATCTTTTCTCTAGAAGTCATCCCAGACTTCTTTCTTTCCTTATCCTCTAAGTTTAAAATATTAAATGTTATCAGGTCAACTTCTAAATTTCTCTTAAAATGATTTCCAACATGCCTATTGCTAACACCTTAGTTTAGGCACTCCAAAAATTGTTTAGCCTAGCCTACTATAAAAGCTATCTAGCTTGCTTTTTTGCTTTGAATCACCTCCAAGGAAATGTCTTCACAATTTCCAGAATTATTTTTTTTCAGCATGCAAATTTGTTCTTGTCACTTTGGCTCAAAATACTTTAATAGCTTATCATCCCATCCAGAAGTCCAAAACTCTTAAAATGGCATTAATACTCTTCATGATATTGCCTTTGACTACTTTTTCAGTTTCATCTTCTACCAAAAGCTTCTACATTTCTGTGAATGTGAATGTGTAGGTCCCTGTATCTGCAGCTTCCTTACCCACCTTGTGCACTTCATTAATTTCTACCTAGACATTAAGACCCAGTTCATGTCATCCTCTTTGAGAAACACTCCCTGATTCTACCAAGTGGAATTAAGAATCACAAGCATAAAGACCAAACCTGCATGTTAAGAAAGGCTGAATAGAAAATCCCAAAACCAAAGGAGCTGGTTATAAAATCCAGCATTCCAGTCAAAAACAAGGGAAGCGAAGAGAAGAAAACACCTGTCCCCTGAAACTTCCTGCTTCAACAAACTTGCCTGGAAGACGCCCCTAGTGACTTTTGCTTAAATTTAATTGGCCTAAATTGTGTCACATGGCCACAACTAGCTGCAAAGAGCAATGAGATTCTACAGATTTTTTAGTTGTGCACCCATCCATAACATAATCAGGGTTGTGTTAGTAAGGAATAAGGGAGTAATGGATTTTTTGTTCTCAACTATCAGTGCCTTTAGCAATAGGTGGCATTATTACATTCTTGCTACAAATGAGGAAATTGAGATGTACAGAGTATAAGTAATTTGTCCAAGATCACAGTTAGTAATTAAGGATTAAACCCAGACAGTGTGACTCTAATATCACTGTTCATAACACTCACCATATATTTAGTTTTTATACATATGTATTTAGTTTATATATACAATATATATTTATTTTTATATAATACAAATATATATTTAGTTGCTATATATGTTTAGTTTTTTTTGTGTGTGTATGTGTGTGTGTGTGTGTGTGTGTGTGTGTATGTTCTAGTACTTTGGTCATCCTAACTCATAAGACAGGAATGATATATTTGCTCTGTGGTATCATCACACTGCCTGGCACAGGACTTTACACAAATAAAACTTTAGAAACATATTTCTGTATGATGATGACAATTTTGATAATGATGCTGCTAAAGGCTGTTTCATTTTTTACAATAACTAATAACTTTCATGTAAACACATATATGTTTCTTTGATTGAATTCACGTGTATATTCCCACTCAAAATTCCTATTTTAAAAACTGTTAAAATGTCAACAATAATACGACAGGAGAAGAAATCAGATAAAAGATGTCAAAAAAAATTTAGGAATCACAAATAGAAATGGATAGTAGCAACTGACTTACTAAACTTTATGCAAAGACATCAGACAAAGCCAAAGGCAGAATGAGTTTCTGTACTAAAAAGAAAAAAGTCTGGATACCCTCTTTCTCTTCTCTGCTGGTAACCAGGATGGCCCCCTCCTTAGGAGACTGCAAGGTTCCTCTGTAGAGGATACTAAAATTTGTGAACCCCTGCAGAAGTGTCCTAGTCCCTACATTATCACCTTACAGTGAAACTCACTACACACCACTCCCAAGCATAGTTTTCAAACAGCTTTTTATTGCTGTTTTGTTCTTAAATATTAATGAAAAGACTCTAGTATTAAATATAACAATGACAATAAACACTAAAATGTATTTAAAAAGTAAACAAAATCTAGGAGAAGAAAATTTTACTGTAGCCATAACTAATATCCTGGAAAAAAATGACAGAATATTTGCATGATGAAAGAAGAATGAAACATTCAGAGACCAAGAAAGAGTTCTTTGAAATTTTAAGTATGACAGCCAAAATAAACTATCACAAATTAAAGTGAGGCTGTATCCTACAGTTGGGGGGGGGGGACCTCTTGGAAAGTAGAACAAAAGCACAAGAAGATAGAAAATAGTTTTTCTTAAAAAAGAAGAATCCAGGAGTCAACCCAGGAAATTCAAAAACCAAATACTAGGACTTCCAAAACAGGAAAAAGCATGGAAGAGAAAATTATCATGGCAATAACACAAAACTATTTCCCAGACCTAAAGCACGTGATTTCAAACTGAAAGAAACAACCAAGAATCCAGCAAAATTAATTTAAAAGACCACACAATCACAGCATCATGAAATTTCAAAACAGAGAAAAACAATCCTAAAGAGGAGAGTGAGAGAGAGAGAGAGAGAGAGAGAGAGAGAACAGGTTTCATATAAAGAATCAAGAAGCACAATAGGATTCAACATCTCAGTATTATCACTCTTAAGAGAAAGTGAAAAACAATGGAGCAATAATTTTTAAATTCTGCAAAAAAATCATTTCCATTCCGACTATTGATCAAATCTGAGTAGAATATAATCATTTTTAGGTAATGTCTAAAATAATTTTCCTTTTTTATAGCTTTTCTCAGGAAACTATTAAAGGACATACTCCACTAAATCAAAAAAGTAAAAAAAAAGGAAAATGGAGTCCAGCGAACAGGTAATCGAACTCTGGAAAGAAGCAGTCTAGATCAGATGTATGCAAGAAAAATGAAATAAGATAAAAGGAAATGAACATGTTACCTGATGTATTTGAATATATAGATACAGGTTTTACAATTTTGGTGGTAAGTTGGCTCTGAAATAACAATGATCACATAAAAAAAATAATTAGACAAATGTAAAATAATGTAATTATGAACCAAACTAGAAAAATCAAAAAGTTGTATTAGAAAGCTAATGCAATCAAAGGAAAGGCAAGCCTAAGCTAAGTACAATATTAGTATAGTTAAAAACATATAACCACAACATATTGCTTTTAACAGCTTTTTTGAGATATAATTCACATATTGTAAAATAAAAGTCATCCTTGCAAAATATACAATTCAGTGTTTTTAAGTACAGTCATAGAGTTGTACAACCATTACAACTAGCAATCCCTCCTCATACCCTCCTCTCCCAACCACCAGCAGCCAGTAATCTACTTAGCATCTACAGATTTACCTATTCTAGACATTTCTTATAAATGGAATCATTCATTATGTGGTTTCTTGTGACTGGTTTTAACTTAGCACGTGCTTTCAATGCTCATAAACGTTGAACTCTGAAACAGTGTCACATTACATATATCAGTACTTTCTTTTTTTTTTTTCCAAATAATATTACCCTGTGTAGATATACAATATTTTGTTTAACCCTTCATCTGTTGATGAACATTTGAGTTGTTTCCACCTTTTGATTATTATAAATAATGCTTCTATGAACATTCACATACAAATTTTCAGTGAGCATACATTTTTATTTGGGGGGATATATACTTACAAGTGGAATTGTTGGGTCATATGGTATCTCTGTGTTTAACATTTCAAGGAATTGTCAAACTGTTTTACAAAGTGGCTGCACCATTTTGCAATCCCAGTAGCAATGTATGAGAGTTTCAATTTCTCCACATCCTTCTCAATACTTGTTATTGTCTGTCTTTTTCATTTGAGCCATCCTTATGAGTGTGCGGTAGTATTCAATTGTGATTTTGATTTGCATTTCTCTAATGACTAATGATGTTGGGCATCTTTCCATGCTCTTGTTGATCATTTGAATATCTTTTTTGGAGAGACATCTATACGAATCTTTTGCCCACTTTAAAATTGGATTACTTATTGTTGAGTTGTAAGAATTCTTTAAATATTCTGGGTACATGGTTTTTATCATATATGTGATTTACAAATATGTTTCCCCAATCTGTGGGTCAGAATATTCTTTTACCCTAAAATTTTAATATAAGCATATTTTTAAACCAGAGCTTTGGGAAATGATTGTGTGTGTGTGTGTGTGCTTGTATGAATTTGGGGACGGTGTTGACTCACCCCAAAATTACCTGCACTTGAGAATAGAACTACAGAAAATTCAACTCCTGCAAGTGAATGATATAGTTATTTTCATATTATACAAGTAATATGAAGTTGGAGAAAAGAAATTTTAACTGCCCCTCAGTTTCTCCACATTCTCTAATCTGTCTTCTCCACTCTTTGCTCCTTAGTCTACAAATGTATAGTAGGGAGCTGAGATAGGGATAGAGAGATATTGGACATTTTTAAAAATGCTACTGTAATGACCAAATAAAAACTTGCCTGCCAAAATGGAAGAGTTTAAAAGAAACAAGTAAATTTGACAAGTCAGCCTTTTGCAAATAGGCCTTTGGGAAAAAAGATCTTACACAGTATATACTAGAGGAATATTATTTTGTCATAAAAGATATTCTCAGACTTTTAAAAGGAATAAAGATTGTTTTGATGAAAACTACCAAAAATCTAGGTCAATGTGATAAGCTTATTATATGTTAACAGAATGTGTTTACCAGGTGGTGGTTCTTAAAACCCTTTTGAGTCTTACCATTATAGGCAATAGGAAGCAATGATAACATATATGTGCTTATATTCATCCTTAACTTTACTATGTAAAATTACATTCATTTTACATTTGCGTATTAAATACTTATTATGCACAGACACAAAATACAACCATAAACAAAGCAGACACAGCCCTGTTCCATTCACTCAAAAGTCTCAATTCAGCTGATTAAGTCTCAACCCTAGAGATGTGCCTAGCATGGTAGATCCTTATTAATGTTTGTTCATACCTTGGGGACTAAGTCATATGATGTGTATACAAAACGGAATAAGACAAAAGCTCTACCTTAAACAAGTTTAAAGTCTATTTATTATAAGAAAATAAAAAATAAACAAAATTTTCACGAAGTGTGGTGTCATAATAGGTGTAAGTATATCATGTAACCCAGTCTGCAGCGATTGAAGTGGTTAACAGAAGACTTCATCAAGAAAGTGACATCAATGCTATGACTTCATGTTGAGTGAAATAAGCAAAGCACAGAGGGATAAATATGCATGTACTCACTCATATGTAGGAACTAAGAGGGAAAAAAAGACTGCAGTAGTGCATTGGACTTGCAGAGGGAGAGAACATTCCTTGGGCTACAAAGTGGAGTGGGGGGGGTTAGGGGGGAAGGGAGAGGAAGGTTGGAGATAATTGGGTGGGGGACATGGGGTACAAATGCAATTTGTGGTAATGGATGTGCTGCCAGTATGAATCTGGCCCTCACCTCACATCATGAGCATGAGGGTGACAATCAGCAGTGCATTGGACTTGCAGAGGGAGAGAACATTCCTTGGGCTACAAAGTGGAGTGGGGGGGGTTAAGGGGGAAGGGAGAGGAAGGTTGGAGATAATTGGGTGGGGGACATGGGGTACAAATGCAATTTGTGGTAATGGATGTGCTGCCAGTATGAATCTGGCCCTCACCTCACATCATGAGCATGAGGGTGACAATCAGCTTTGTATCTCATGAATATTCATAACCAATTTAAAAAACAAAAAAAGAACAGAGGCTGAAAAGTTGAAAAAGGAGCAAAAGCATACTGGACCAGGGGAAAAATAGGTGCAAAGGCTCGTAAAGGACCCACATTTCTTTGGATTATAATTTTAAACATTTCAAACTAGGTGATTTATCACTGACAAAATAAGATGAAAAACACAAAGTCCCTGACATCATGGAGCATGTCTTCTAGTGGGAGACAAAAAAAATAAATAAGATTAATAAATGAAATATATAGTACAGATGTTAGTTAAACGGTAAGGTGAAAAATGAAGCACGGGACGGTCATAGGAAGCATGAGTGAAGGGTTGAATATTTGAGTGTAGTCACGGAAGGAGGCAGTGATATCTGCATAAAAGTAAGGAGTGTGTACATACATGTGTATGCGGGTGTGGCTGTATGAGGGGAAGATGAGAATAGAAAATGCAAAGGTCCTGAGACAGAAACAGTTTGGGTATCTTTGAGAAACAGTTAGAAGGCAGAGTGGCCAGACAGAGTGGTGAGGAAGAAAGTAAACAGATATAAAGTCATCAAGGTAAGAAGGAGAGAAACTCACATAGGGGGCAGTGGTTAGAAGGGGAGAGGAGGAATGGATGGGAAAAGGGGAGATGTCTGTCGGTCAAAGAGAAAACTGCTTTTATTAGGCAGTTCTCAAATATATTGGTCTCAGGATTCCTTTGCTCTCTTAAAAGCTATTGAGGACCCCAAAGAGCCTTTGCTTATATGGGTTTTACCTATCAATATTACTTTATTTCAAATTCAAAGAGAAATTTATTAAACTTTTCATTTATTATTTTAATTAAAAAAAAATATTATATGTAAAATAAAAATATATTCCAAAAACTAAAAAAAAAAAAAAAAAAAATAGTGAGATGTTGAGCAGAAAAATGAGATTACCTGAATTAGATATGAACACTTCCTTGCTACTGGTTGAAGAAAAACTGAAGAAAAACAAGGGCAGAAGCAGAGGCTGTTGTAATAATCAAGGTGAGATATGAGTAGCTTGGAGCTATGTTGTGGCAATAATGGTCATAAGAAGTGGATGAATTTTGGATACATTCTGAAAATATCATGAACAAATTTATTGATAAACTGGGTGTGTATTTGAAAGAAAGATAACAGCCAATGACAATTCCAAGGAATTTTAGTGCAATTGGAAGAAAGGAGTTGTCTCTCCCTGCAAAGGAAAAGATTGGGAGAAGAACACGTTATGAGAGAATACCAGAAGGTTAATTCTAGACATGTTGAACTTAAGACATATATTCACTATCCAAGTAGAGATATGTTATGGGCAGCTATAAATAATGAAATTCAGAAAAGAAATCTGAACTGATGATTTATATTTATATGTTTATTTATATATAATATGTTTATAGATTTATATATTTTATATTTGTACAATTTATATAATATACGTTTATATATTTTATATATTACTATATCAAATACACAGTTACTGATAATATCAGTGTATTAATGGCAATTAAAGCCTTGAGAGGGATGAGTTCAGCAAAGTAAATGTTAAGGATAGAAAAAAGAATTGAGGTGAATACTGGACCTAGGAACACTGCAACAATTAGATGCCAGGGAGATTGGGAAGAAATAAAAAATCTGAGATTGAGCAGCCAGAGAAGCAGGGAAAGCAAACAGAACCGTAAGTGTGTTGTCCTGGAAGCCAAGTGAAGAAAGTATTTTAAGAAGGAGACAGAAATCAATTTTGTCCAATGTTAATGAGAGTAAGATGAAGACTGAGAATTCCCCATTGGATTCAGCAACATGGAATTCCATTGGGTGACCTGGATAAAAGCAGTATCAGTCAATTTCTGGTGCTGAAAATCTGTTTGGGATAAACTCAAGAACAAATAGAAGGAGAGAAACTGGAAATAGCATGTAGAAGCATCTTTTTTCAAAGAATTTTGTTGTAAAAGAAAGGAGAAAAGAGGGAAAGCTGTAAATGGAGTTAATCAGAAGGGGCAGTTGGGTTGAAAACGAGGTTTTTAGAAATAGAAACAACATCAGCATGCTTATGTGCTATGTGAACCGTTCAGTAGGGAGGGACGTATGTGTAGTGCAAGAACAGCAAGAGAGAATTGCTAGAGCCATGTCTTAGAATAGGTGGGAGAGGATTGTCTTAGTACATTTAGTGTTGATAATACCTGAGAATGGGTAATTTATAAAGAAAAGAGATTTATTTGGCTGATGACTCTGCTGGTTGTAAAGTCCAAGATTGATCAGCCTATCTGGTGAGGGTCTCATGCTGCTTCTACCCGGAAAGGCAAGCGGGCACGTGCAAAACACAGGCAGGAGAGACTGGGCTCGTTTATAACACCTGGCTCTTTCGGGAACTAATCCGTTCCCTGAAGTGTGAGAGAGAGAACTCATTCACTCCCTCAAGGTGGCATTAATCTATTCATGAGGGGTGGTGCCTCTATGACCCAAACACCTTCCACTAGGCCCCACCTCCCAACACTGCTATACTGAGAATCAAATTTCAGCATGAGTTTTGGCAGGGCCGTTAAAATCATAGCAAGGATAGAATCTAGCACACAAGTAGGTGGCTAGCCTTTTCCAGGAGAGTGGTAATAAAAGTCCAAGTGAATTAGCACAAATATAGTTAGGTCAACAGGTGTCCAGGTAGGAGATAAGGGAAAGTCTCTTCTTTTTGCTTCAATTTCATAGTGAAGTAGATAGAAATCATGGTCAACAGCTTAGAATAAGGATGGCAAAAGAAGTGTTGAAGATTTGAAGAGAGAAGGTGTCTTACAAATGAGCTAGGAAAATATAGTATTGTTGCTACACAGCATAAAAGAGCTGCTTGAGATGAGTGATCCTAAATTTAAGGTGAGATCAGCATTGTTTTGTATTTTTCTCCAACTGCATTCAATTTCAAGTAGGCAAACGCAGAAGAGGTTGAAGGTTTGATTTAATAAAAGTTGTACTTCATTAAGCTGAGCATAACAAAGCACGAGTTGAACAAAGGAGTGGATGGTGTTAGTGGGGGAGTGATTATCATTACATAACTTCTTTAGAAAGTGATACCAGTTCAAAACCAAGACATATTTTAAACATTTTTGGATTTCATCAATTGCTAAGATTTATGGTATTCCTTGACAGCACAAAAAAATACAAAACAAAGTTTTATGTGAACATTTTTTATTTCATAGTTCTAGAAAAGTTGCTTTTGTTCTCTGCTAATCTTTAACATGCATAATATTTGAAAATCAGAGTCCTCCATTATCAATAGAAGTATTATGATTGGGCTGCTCCAGAGTAGCAGAAAGTTAAAAAAATTAAAAAGCTCAAAATCAAACAACCAGTAATGCTAAATTATCCCTGAGTGTACATTATTTTGTTCCTCATTAACTTAATTGTTTTCCAGTAAACGTGAAATGTGCAATATGCAAATTAAATAATATTATGTGTCAGAGTTTGAAAGAAATATTCATTTAACATTGGAAGAGGTTTTTTTTTTTTTCCCCAGGAAATCTTGTTCATTTATTTTGCGAGAATTTTTGTTTGTCGCTATTTGTTCAAAACATAATACAATTGTGCGACCCAGTGCCTGCTGGCAAAGTTGGAATAGCTGTCAGCAGGAAATGGCAAACTAATAATAAGTGCTGGTAAAATATTTATATTATAGTTTACTGGGAAGCTGAATGTAGTTTTGTATTTCATTAGTGCTTGAGGCACTACATACTAACATATTTGTGCTCCAAAATAAGTAGATAGAATTCTAAATACTGTAGTAACTTATCTTTCAACTATCTTCTGGGGAAAAAAAGAATTAATAATAATAATACAGCCTTTTACTAGTTGAAATTTAAGAAATTTTAAAGGAGGTCTATAGGGCAGTAATTAGTAGCATCTCACATTCAGTGTTATTGGACACTAGGCTGCTGGATCAACCACTTCTGTATGTGGGCTAGTAATTTAGCTCTGGTTCATAATTTTCAATAACAGAGCTATTCAAAAGGGAGGGGTGGTCTTAAACCACCAGAAGACTCAGAAGTATGGTGATGTCCAAGTACAACACTGTGTTTATGTACTCCCCAAAGTGTATCAAAGCTCAGATCCAGAGAAATAAAAGAAAAGTCAAACAAAACAAGCATTAGACTGCGTAAAATAAGGTATGGACAAGGCAAACAGGTGAGGCATTGTTTAGGTGGCTAAGGTAGATCAATATCTATTCTTGCAAGCCAGGAATCCTGCCTGTTTTCCTCTGGAGCTCTGCAGATCATCTTACGGCTTGCAGACAGACTGTCGCCTAACCCCAACTGACAGACAACCTATTTCACCCTTGTAAAAATCATACCCATCTTCTTTCTTTGTGGTTCACTAAAGAGAGAAAAAAACTGCCAAAATAAAATAATACCAGACTGGTTTTACTGCACTTTAACATCCTGGTTCATTAATTCAATTTTAAAAAGACTAGTTTCTAATTTCTCTTCCATATATAATTTTAATCTACTCAATAAAATGCAAGTATGTTGTGAATATAAAAATGTACGTGTTCGTGTGCATGTATGTGTGTGCGTTTTAGGGTGTATAGAGAAGTGACTGAATTTATCCCAATAGAAAACATATGTAAAGTGTCTGGCACAAAACAATCACAATAAATATTAGCTAATATTATAATAATTCTTAAAATCTAACTGAGGGATGTATAGAGAATCAATTAGAGACTGGGGGAATAGGTGTTTATATCCATCTTGTAAATCATAGGGTAGAGAGACAATATTTCAGCAATATTGAAAACATGTTTAAAAAGCTTATGATAGCTTATCTTTGAATAAACAAGAGAAAGCCTGATTGTTTGTTTTGTGGCATAGTGCATCAATTTGCTGCATAGCGTTTAATAATCTTTGAGTTTTTCTATGCAATGTCTTAATTCCAATGCGAAGACCAAAACCAAACATGTTTTCTTAAAAAAAAAAAAAAGTGTAATGCTTCAGTTATATCAAAAGTAGCTAAAGCATAAAGGCTATCTTCTAGTTCCATTGAATTTAGAAGATTATCCAGACTTCCATGAAAATTGATCATCATATAATTTTTTACTTTACGTATTTAATTTTTATTGAGTTATTTCTTTCAATTCATAAACTTAACTAAAAGTTTGAGAATACCTTTTATTGATATAAAAGCAATGGTAATTGCCATAAGAACAAAAGCTCTGTATAAAGAAAAAATTACAACAATGACCACATCCTGAAATAAAAACTATAAAAAATGTACATGATTCTCCTAATTCTGCTTTGGCAAATGGGAGACATTTTGTATATTTTATTCTTGAGTACAGCATTTACTGAGACTTAAAATTTTTTATATTTGAATAATAAATTATAGATTTTTTTCATATTTTACATTAAAAACCATCCTGCTATTTTTTAATAAAAAGAATGGCAATTTTAATATAATATGAAAATTGCTAAAAGCCAAGACTGAGATCCTTATTTTAGTGGTTGTGGAAATTTTGCCTTAATCTTGAAAGTCGAAAAGGTCATATTTTGTAAACTGGTGCATATCATTTCTCTGAGTAATGAGAATATGTCTTTTCATCACTGCTACAGTTTTCTGCTTACCTTTTTATGATGGAAGAAATGTAATTTACTTGTCAGATTGAAATGTTTGATGTAAATCCTTATCCCATCTTTTGAACTAGTACTTCTGAAATACTACATTATAAAGAAATGGCATGTTTAATTAAACAACTACTTTACTCCTAACTGAACAAGAGAGTATAATTATATTAATTTAATAGAAAGCCATGTGACTAGAATGTAAAGAAAATGTTTTCAACTCAGCAAGAAAGTGTGATTATACTAATTTAAAATCAAGGCACATAATCAGAATACAAATAAAAGGTTTTAAGTTCCTGTGTTTAGGATATCAAAAATCATTTTCTTTTAAGAGTTAAAACTAATATGATTTAGAAAATATTAGTTTACATTACAATTTCTTCTTCAACATACTAATCTACATGCAAAGCCAAATTTAAGTCAATTAATAGTTTATCATGACGCTAAAATTTATTTTAAATATAAACAATTGTGATTTTACCATGAGATTCATTTTACTTTTGTGTGTGTGACTGATTTTTCACAGTGACAAGTTAGCAATTTTGAAATATGTTAGCTTAGTTCTAATAAGAATATAAATATGGTAAGGTAAGTTCAACTGAATAATTGCGCGAAGTGTAATGTATATGACACATGATTACATATGTGTGTGTGTGTGTTGGTGTATTTATAAACGTATATACTTAAATATGTAACATACCTGATTGTTTAAAAGCCAAGGATTAATTTTACCTTCAGACTTCAAAATATGAAAAATAGATTTGCTATAATCACTCAAAGGAACTTAACACTGAAAGTCAATCCATTTTTACTAATTTGTGAGAACAAAGAAAAATAAAAATTGGTTTCTGACCTAATCAAAGCCATAAGTTGTTTGTTAAAACATGCATTGTTAGCATGCTAATTATCTCTATTTGTGTTTGTTTAGTTAGATAAACAGCTGAAACATTTCTGATCCAGATGTGACTGTCTCAGCGCTGTCATTTACCTTTCAAGGATCATAGAATTTTTGCTTTTAACACATTCCCTTGAGTACCTACATGTTTTCATTATAAACCAGTAGTTGAGAAAACATGTCAGATGCTAAATTCAAAATCCACCATGCAGGAAACATGGGGAAATGTAACAACTGTTTTGGAAGAAATGTCTTGAAGTCAACTTATGTGAAATCTTCAATGATTTGCCAATAAATTTTAATTAGTACTTACATTACACACAGCTTCAAATGCTAAATAATTCCTGCTTACCTACTACAAGACTAAAATTATTTTTTCCACATATGCATAAAACCTTAAACTAAAATGTCTATGCTTTAAATCATAAAAGTTTAATGATTGTAGAATTTGTAATATTGATTTGAGATACGATAAAAGGAATAAAATAGTTTAAAGTCTAGAGCACTTAAAACCTTTTAATACTTCATACGTTATATGAAATTTCATACAGAACATGCAGCACTCAAGGTAATGATTTCTTATATGAATATTCAATAACTTGTATGTCCAAGTAGACTGAAAACTTTAAAAATTTTTAACAGGTTTGCATTCACTAGAGTAGATGAAAATTTAAATTTTATTTATTTATGTATTTATTTTGGCAGCTGTCCAGTATGGGGATCTGAATCCTTGACCTTGCTGTTATAACACTGAGCTCTAACCAACTGAGTTAATCAGCTAGCCCCTGAAAATGAAAATTTCAGAATGGATATGTAAAGTTTAAAATAACTCAAATTATTTTTTCAGTAAATGCTTCCACATCTTTATCAATTATTATTGTTATATACCAAGAAAATAATATGTTATATGCTATTAATTAATTCATTGTGTAGTATATGGATGTATTGAAAAAACATACTGTACCCCATAAATATGTACAAGTGAATGTTAAAATATTTTGAACAAAAAAGACACACATACACACAAAACGAAAATTATTAATATAATACAAACAATATAATAAATTAAAAGCTATATACTAAGTTAGACAATGCAAGATGAATGAGCTTATAATACATAACACCAAAAGTATTTTATGATAGTTCTTTATGACTACATACTTATGATTATTTCTTAATGATTATTTCTACTTAATAAAATAGTAAAAATGCTATTTTCTACTATGTAGTGTATTTTCTCTCACAGAAATGTTCAATTTAATAATATGCATTTCCAATTAATGAACTAATATATTTATGGGCATTCATTTTTTAACATTTATTTTTTTAATAAAGGCTAAATAAAGTTGGTTAGGTTAGCATAGTATGTAAAATTATGGTGTTATTTTGAACTCTCAACCTTCCTTAATTTGCAAGCAGGTAATTATATAAAAAATTACAAAATGCACTAAAAAGCAAGTTAGAAAACAACTATTTTATATAAAATTATTAATTAGTGTTATACCCTCCAAAAAACAGAAGTATGTGCATGAATGTATAATCATCTGAAGAATGTCAGTCTTTAAATTCACTTAATGACTAAAATGGTCATTTAAGAATGCATCTTAATGAGTATCACAAACACATCTTTTGATTAAACACGAATAATAGAGGATACTTTGATCTCTGATAAAAAATAAAAATATAATACCAATTTTATATGCATATTATTAAAAATAGTTAAAATATCGAGTCTTTACTTAATAGTATCAATATGACTGAAAATATTCTTGGTGGAAAGGAAACCATTAATATACACAGCCAATCTCCAACAGATTATTGGAATCACTAAAATGAGTTGTGTCCAGTGCTACATTTTATCATTTGCAATTTGTTGGATAAAAGCATAAAATAAGCAGGAAATTTGAATCTATTTCTTTAACCATAATGAGTAAACACCATCACGAAAACATTAAGTCATTTGTTTTGAAAGCCCCTGAGAATCCATGTACTGAATGGGTTTTAATAAAGGGAAAACTCTCATTGGTGAGGTGTAACTTCTGAAAAAGTCATATTTTGAAGTATCTCAAGAAAGCATATACTGTGTGTAAAGTTTAATGCCACAGCAATTCTTCAAAGAAAAAAATTCTTAAATGTAAGGTTGCTAATCCAATTCTTTTCAAGTATTGTAGGCACTTAGAAATAGCAGTTAACAATGAAAAAAAAAACCTCTTAAAAGCACTGACTTTTATACTTCATTCCAATGAAACAATTCAGTATTTACTTGTTTTACAGTTAATCTCTATGCTAAATGTGAAATTATGCTCTCAATAACAACTATAATGAAAGAATGTTGAGATAATGACATGACATAAGATGATAAAAGCAAGGAAATGCTCATTTGGGGATATAATCTCTTTCACATATACGAGCTTTAAGTAGAAATGAACTAGGATAAATGCTTCATAAAAAGTTACCCAGGGAATTCTTATAGAACGAAAACTTTATCAAAATGTGGTAGAAAACCTTTCTAAATTCCAATCCCTGCTGACAAAGACTTTCTAATATGAGATATATTCTATAAAATTATGTGCAAATTAATTTTGTAGACGAGTTTCTCACTGTCTTTAACTGACGTAAATTTAAAGAAGAATCATAAGATTCAATTTTGTTAGCGCAGTGTTTGGTTGGTTGGTAAGTCGGAGACAATGCTGTGTGTTCAGCAAACCCATTTCTTTTTCCTCCTACATACACTGCTAAATTACATTTCCAAATCTCTCCTGCAGTTAGGTTGAGCCATGTAACTGACTTCAGCCAATGGAATTAAAGGATTAACCTGCAGGATGCTAAGATTTTTTTTCCCTCCTTACCCAATGCAGAGTATGGAGTGGAAGACTCCAAGGCCTAAAGACGGCAGAGCCACTCCTAGGTCCTTCAATGAATGGACTGAAGGCAAAAACCCACCACCACTCTCCACCTGACCTACACTGGCATGTGACATGAGGGAATAATAAATCTTGATAGTATTAATGGACACTGAGATTTGGAAGTGCTAGAAGACCATTCATTAATTTACCTATTCCTCAAATATTATGAATAATAAAGAATTATAAGGGATAAAAATAAGATCTGGGACTTCACAGGAAGGCAAAGGTGGTAATTATACAGAATCTAAATATTAAAGTAGGAATAGCTTCTAGAAACTATGTGATCTCAAGTATTCTAGGATTGGTTCCTGTAAAAGTCTTGCTTACCCTATTATATCTTGAATCTGTGTCATCTTGTTATAAAAATATTATTATCACTCAGTGATAAAAGTTAAAGCATTATTTTTGCATTTATTTCTTACCATACTCTGGGCATAGTGCTAAGCACTTTATGTGAATTACCTCATTTAATTTCAAAGTGATGCTATGAGGGAGTTTTAATAATACACGCATTATAGAGAGGAAATAGATGCCTGTAAAAGTAAAGATGATCGCACCTAATAAGTAGTGAATCCAGAATTCAAAAGGTCTCTTTGATTCC
This sequence comes from Galeopterus variegatus, assembly GCF_000696425.1. Classification (NCBI taxonomy): domain Eukaryota; kingdom Metazoa; phylum Chordata; class Mammalia; order Dermoptera; family Cynocephalidae; genus Galeopterus; species Galeopterus variegatus. The sequence goes on along the minus strand of NW_007729248.1, from coordinate 79,223 downwards.
ATGGCCATCCTTTTAATGTACAACATTGCATTGTGGCTAACACTTTTTCCCAACAAATTATTGTTTGAGAAATGTTGATCTACTTCAACTATTCTCCTGCCCATGTAGTTTTGTGTTCATTTTTTTATGTCACAGGAAAGGCTGACAGGAAGAGCTAAACGTGTCAAATATATTTTAATCCTAGATCTGCCCCTTTTACTGGAAATCTTATACCTTGATTTTATCAACATGCCAAAAAATTATTCTTTTATCAAAGGTAGTTACACAGTAAAGAAATCACTAATGTTTTGACCCAGAAATTAAATTATTCATTTATGATGAATAACTTAAATGAAAAATATCTCACTGAAAGCCTGGAACATTGCTCGCTTACTTGAAATTTGTGTGATTAATGTATTTTATAAGAGCAGAGCTACTTTGAAAGCCAAATAATAATCAGAATATTGCTTGAAAAACATGGATTCAGAATGAAGATATTTTTACAAATAGAATGTTGTTTAATAGCATCAAGTTCAAATAGCCTGATATTTACTAACAATGGGAATGGCCTTGTCATTGGGATGGAAGACCAATGAAATAGAATGCCCTCTATTTACAGTGTAGAAAAAAAACTATTTAATATGGATCCAAGATTGGTCATCTGCTTCTGACTTTTCTTAATCTGCTTTCATGGCTAATATTCTTTCTGTGGTTATGCTAATACCTTAAATTAGTTTAATTCAAATGCATGGGAATTAATCTGTTCATTTAAGATAATTTTGCACATGTTTGTGCCAATCTATTTTATACTGATCTTGAAGTTTTAACAGGCAAAGGGCAACCTCATCTCGTGTTTTTTATTTCAAACTTCTTGCTGGTACCTCTCTCATCATAATCTATAAAAACCAACAAGAATTAAATAATTCATTCCAGGATGTGGTAATGCATATACTGAAAACGCCTATTTTTGAGAAATGAGTGAGAATAAATAATAGCAGCTATTCTCTTTCTTTCACTCAGAGTAGAAGCAGTAGAACCACAGAATTTAGTTAATCATCATGACACACATCTTCACTCCTGAGGTAAAGCTCTCTGAACTCTTCTTACAAGGGGTATTGAGTCTTTTTATAATGGTACCAAACCCCATACTAACCAAGAACTGTTGCTCTGGAAGGAGGTGTGGCCCTAAATAACTAAAAGTTGGCATACAGTGTCAGGGAAAGATGATGCTATGCCAGTTAGACTTCAGGAGTGAAAAAGCTGTTTCTTCAAGCCTTATGCTGCCACAGTGCTATGCACTTTAAGAGCAAAGTTCAGCCCCACAGTGCTAGAGTTCCTCTTTCCAACTAGGGAAATGCCGGGAGGAGCACTTTCCCACAAACAAGTGTGTGAGAGCTAGTAAACTGCAATAATAAGGCTAATTAATTCACCAAGGTGGTTCAAGACAGGAATGATTCAGTCAGACAGAAACAAACCATTTTTATTTCATTATTATTTCTTCTTTATCTGTGGATCCAGAGGGTGGGAAGATGAACAAGAATTCAAACATGGGAGAGATCTGGATAAACTTAGGAACCTATCTAGTAGTTTAGAGTCTGGAGGATACTTTGCAGAGAAGTATTTTTTAAAAAAATGCCAAAGCAACTTTCTCTGGAGACACATCATGAGCACTGTAGGGAGTGTTGTTTCTCCCCAAATGCCCTTCAGCCTGGATCCAGCTACTTTTCTTCGAGTTGGAGAACTCGTACTTGGAAACCTCTGGTTGATAACAGCACACTGATGAGTAGATATCCTTTGATGTGAAGTGGACGATCATGCCAGCATTCATTGGACTGACAAGTGAAACACCTCTGAAAATAACAACATGAAAAGAACAAGAAAATAGATGAGCAGTACAGAAAAAGGCAAAATTTCTTGAGAGATATACAAAGATAAAAATTAGGTTACAAAGCAAAAAAAAAAGTGTATTAGTACTGTATTTGTAACTTTTAAAGGTGTTATGGTGTTTTAAAGTTTACCAAATTTCATTTTTATTAGTAGAATTAATTCAATTGATAATAAAATGAAGGAAATTCTATTAAAATAAGCACTGTTTATGGTGTCACTAAAAACTTGGTAAGATCTGAATACTCAAGCTATTTCAGAAAAGCAAAAAAGAACACACGAACAACCTATTGTATATAACTAAGCATATGCAACGTTATCCCCCTCATATGCTGATTACAGAAATAAAAGGAATTTAAAAGAAAAAAGGCCAAAAGAGTAATTTTGGAAAAAAATTATGCTACATATTCTAAAAATCTAATTGTCTTACTCCAGTCAATTCTTAGCAACTATGCAATGAGAAAAGATAAGACAGGAAACCAAACTCACCAACTATCATATGGTTTCATATAATTCTGCTTACTAACAGTTTCCTATAGTCAGCAACAAGCTGAACCATATTAATATGGAGAAATCAGAAGAAAAATAAAATTATTTATGTGTATTATATATATATATATTCCAAAAAAAAAACTGAAGAAATATCTAGTAAAACACCCCAAATAAGAGATAATTATAATTACTATCTGGCAGAAATAATGAATGGGGAAAAAATCAAAGAGAAATGAAAACTTTATGTCTCCACTTCTAATGAATAACAACTCGCCCAAAAGCTGTACCTTTTGAACACTTTTAGTTAGTGGTTTTTCCAGCTCTACAACTTAATAGTCTGCTCATAGTAAATAAATAACGGACCATTCAAATTTTCCTAAGACTCTTAAAATAAAGATTATTTTCAAGAAAGAATCTCAAGCTTGTTTGTTACAGTGAAAGAAACTTCCATTTTAGAGAGTAACTTGTTCCTATGTAGTTATATTCTGAGGCTGTAGTTTTGTCATAAAACTGCAAATTTGATCAGATTCCTTTCTTAAAAACAGGAAATCAAAAAGAATAAAGTAGCTAAACTTATTAATCTTATCTTTATATTTATGGAAAATATGGTGCCCATAGTTTATTACTTCAGTGGAACATTTGATTTGTCTTCTCTATGACAATTAAATGGGTTAATACACAAAGATGAAGGTCCATTCAAGATTTTACATTTTTCAATCAGAAGAAGAAAATGTGTAGATATGGTGAATTACCTGTGCTGTTTCATAGGTAACACCTGTATTGCTGCCACACATCTGTGGAAGCTCAATATCAGCCAACTGTTAATCAAGGATCACTTCCCTTCAAGGTGACTGATGATGCACTGTAAAAGCAGCTTATAAAAATAACTTCTTCGAAAAGGTGCTTCAGGGTTTTCAGACACATTTCCTCAATATCAGCCAACTGTTAATCAAGGATCACTTCCCTTCAAGGTGACTGATGATGCACTGCAAAAGCAGCTTATAAAAATAACTTCTTCGAAAAGGTGCTTCAGGGTTTTCAGACACATTTTACCAGTCCTGCTAGCTTAATGCATGTTTGAATGTTAATTTCTCATTAATATTTAAAGAAAAAATGGCTTCAGAACAAAATTTAAATGATTCATTACATTTTAGAAATAAAATGTTATTGGCATTATTTTCATTTCGAATACAAGAAATGATAATGTCCAAGATTAGCTTTTAAAACTGTTAATGAGCCCTGGCAATGTGAAAAAGGTATGGATTAGGTAGATGTAATGAGATATGATTAAAGGGTGCAGGAGCTGAAGGGTGTTGGAGAAATTATTTTCAGAAAAAGTATAATTAGTGCCTGATAAAAGCACTTAGTAGATAAGATTTTTGAAGAAGAAAGGTTAAGATAAACACATACTTTATGACAAACCTGCTTAGTTTTTCCCCTTTGGTTCTCTTACATAGTTGATATTATGTTAAAGTTTCATACATAAATAATGTTTGTCGTATATCTGATGCAATTCTTCCAGACAATGAGTGTTTTAATTGCCAGACACTGAGAGCAGAAAATGTGTTGAAACATCTTATTCCATTTTCTGTGTACATTTCTTTGTTGATTTATGTAATGTAGCTAATAATATGCAACCTACCCTGGTTTTAAACAAACAAATGAACTTCTGAAGAGCAAGCTTTCCATAAGTTGCTAAGCAACTCCAAAGGCATCTTATTAATTTAATAAATAACATTCAGATGACAAATCCTTAAGGAAGATTTCTATTTTATAAAAAGTAGAAAATCCAAGCAGGTACCTTACTGATTTTCTTGTTCCTAGGTCTTGGGGCAAGACAGAGATACTGCCATTTTCAGAGTTTGTCTCACTAAGCAAAATATTTCTTCAGTTGAAATTGTTACTGTAACAAAAGTTAGATCCTGGGTCTCATAGTGTAGCTCTCCAGAATTAGAGGTCTTGCTTTATTCCCATAACTGAGAGTTTTTCAACCAGGGCACTCTGACATTCTAAACAGGATAATTTATTGTTGTTGGGGGCTGTCCTGTGAATTGTAGAATATTCAGCAATATCCCTGGCCTTCACCTACTAGAGGCCAGTAGTGACCCCACAGGTGCTACAACTAAAAATGTATCCAGACATTGCCAAAAGTCCTCCAAGAATGGGGGGAGCAAAATCACGCCCAGTTGAGAACCACTGCAACAGAATAATGGGTAGACATGCTAAAAGCAAAAAATATATTGAGTTAAACTGGTGATGAAGATACTTTGAAATTAGTCACCATTTGTCAATATCTAACATTCCCCTATCACTACCAATAATGAATAATAAGGGGGTGATATTAAGATAAGTGATATCACAGCTCTCCTTGTATTCAAGTCTCATTCCTGATTTCATCATTTCAATGTAATTTTCATTGTATAAAGACTGGGGAGAGGGAACCTAATGATGGCTCTGACTGTAGCCATTCTCCAGCGATATCACATTCCAGAGCTGCAAAAAAAATCTTTTCTTGTATTCTTTCTCTCTTAATTTTCCCTAAACTCAGTACTTGACTAGACTCATTTTAAAAATACATCTTAATTTCAACAATGCCATCCTATGCTCATAAGGACCCCGTAAGTTTCCATCACTTCTACCGTCAAATACAAACTTCTCTCCTTTGTCTTTAAGGTTTCCTACAATTTACCACCAAACACCATCTCATCAAACACCTTTCTCTTTCTCCATTTATGCCACCTTTATCACCTCACACACTAAGATCTTGCATATTCCAATCTTCATATGAGACATCTAAAGGACAAATTCATTTCCTCCATGAATGTTTTCCTAATTAACCCTTCCTTTTCTCCTTTTCAGTACCCTATTCCTACTCAAAGAATGGCATGACTGCAATTAGTGTGAGGCGATCATTTATTGAATGTCTTCAAAATGACAGACACTGAACATTGCTTAGTAGCTGTTTCTATCAATTTACATTTCATTATTCATGCCCAACTAGACTGTAAGTTCCCAGAGGATAGGAACAGGTCTTATTTGTATCCCTCTGACATCTCTTAATAATGATGCTAATAAACATGCTTTACATTTGATTAGCAATTATAAACTTTCGAATTACTTTCATAGTTATTGGCTCATTGGTTATATATTCTCACTATTTTACAGTCAATGAAAGCGGGACATTAAATGTTCTACGGAAGAGTCTATGGGTTCACAACTAGTGCTCATTAGAATATGCAGTAGAATATATGGTGACTGACAGTAGAATTCAGTCTCGCAATTTCCCAACTCTAAAATTTTTCCCCTGGTTACAAAAAGTTCTCATTGCATTTTAAAAGAAAAGTTATAGTAAAGAACAAGAACTGCTGAATGATGCAGAAGACACAACAAAGAAGTGAATTAAGGTTGACAACAGTTAAACTATAACGTAGCAGCAGAAAAGCAAAAGAAAAATGTTAGTTCCTGCCTCAAATTGGCTATAAGAGATAAGCTTCATTTCATAAGGTCTTGACCTCTTACCAGAGTAAGCAAAACTGTTTTAAAAGAAAGCAAAATGGGAAGAAAAAGCTCAGTAGAAGGGCTGATAAAGCACAAATTGTAAAAATCATAGCATTTTACCTTACTTATATGTAGAAGTTCAAGAAAATATTTTCAACAATTCTTAAGAATCTCCTTCACCTGTTTGGAGAAGTTCCTAAATAAATAACACTAAAATGCCTGTAAAATCATTTATTTATCAACCTCTCAACTGAATTCAACAGAAACCACTAGTCAGAAGTCAGCTGATTTAAGTACACCCACTAACCCTAAGCACGAGGTAACATCATTTATTCAGTAAACTTTCAACATTTACTGTGAGCCTACTAAGTGCAGACACTGGCTTAGGCCCTAAAGGAAAAACAAAGAGGTCTAAACCTCAGCTGCTGGTGTGAATTTGTGCAGGGAATTTAGAAAGGGGCAGGTGATCTGAAAAGACCAAAAAGATTTGTCTTCAGTAGCCCTTTTCTCTCCACCTCTAACATCCGCCATCCCCCGATTTTAGAAAGTGAAAAAAATTAAAGGAAATTCAAAATAAAGAGAAACGAAAAGAACAAGTTAAGGTCCCACCAGCCACCTGGAAGTCTCAGAAAACCAGCTTCCAACGCTACCCCTCGCCCACGTGACTGGCGGAAGCGCAGGACAGCAAGAGGCCGGAAATGCAGCGGCGGGGGGAGGGGGACCGGAAGTGCGAGGCTAGCAGTGCGCGGGAGGAAAATCCCTGGGCAGGGCGTGACTCTACAACCAAGTGGCTCGAGGCTTCTCTGGGGTTTCTTCCCCCACAGGGCCCCGTCACACCACAGCAGGATTTTTGCCAAACAGGGAATTTTCAGCTTTTTCGAAGAGGTTCCTAAGTGTGGCGGCAACCTTGACGTAAGGTTTGAGGGACGGGTCGGCGCTCCTCTCCCAGCATTTTCTCAGGAGAATCTGTGCCCCCCACCCCGGGCCGGGAGGGGACCGGACACCGAGGCCTCGAGCCCCGCGGGCCAGGCGGAGCGGGGGTGCTGACCTCCCGGGCGCTTGCCGAGCGGAGCCCTCTGCCTGAAGAAGGAAGACTAGTGGGAAGCGGGACGGGGTGGGGTCCCAGAAAGCGGCACTCTGGGACACGGGCTTCGGTGGAGGCCGCGAAACTGTATCTGAGGAGGGGCTTGTGGGGAGGGGGGCGCTTTATTCTCACCGCCCTCCTTCCCGAGGCTGCTGCGGCAGGCGGCGAACAGGGCTGAGGACGACCCGGGCCGGCTCGGGCGGCGCTTTGTGAGTGGCCGCGGGGGCGGGGCGGAGCGGGGTGGCAGGGTCTCCTTTCAAATTCAATTGTTAACGATAAGGTTGTCTTCAGGTTTTTTTTATCCAGGGTATAGAAAAGAAGATAGACGGAGTCTGTTTCTCTTCCCCCGGCCGCCCCGAATTAATTCTGAAACACTCTGCCTACTCTGCAAATGCGGGAGCCCAAGAATGGGAGCACCTCTCTTTTCCTCTTTCAGTATCTCTCCCTCCCTCTCCCCAGGGAGTCTCCCTGCCCCTACCTGCTCACAGGCCTTACTGACCCATCTCAGGAGTCCCTAACATAGTACACAAAACAGAAAACGACCGTATGAGCCACTTCAGTTGTTCTCAGCATTACGTGACTGACTGACATCAGCATAAAACTACATAGTTTCTTGCTGGTCTCAGTACAATTACAATCCACCATTCCTGTTTGTTCCCGAAGGAGAGGGAAGGAAAGTGGATGGACTTGGCACTGATGATCAGATTTTCACAAAATGACTTATAAGATCACTTTTCAATTCTCCTCCACCTATTTGTCACTGAGAATTCGGTTGTGAGAGGAAATGCCTTTTGAGATGGTTTTTCATCATGGTAAACTTATGACTCCTCACCCTCTATCTCTTTGAATGTCCAAAAACGGGATAGAAACTCTCTACATTGATTTCCAAAGGTCTAATGACTCAGAGGAGCTTTAACTCCCCTGTCCTGCACTGCCTGACCCCTACCATCATGGAAATGGGAAGAAACCCTGGGATCAGTTGCCGCAGAACTGAGAACCCTAATAAGTAGTGATTGTTGAAAGGGGGAGGGAAGAACAGAGGAGAGAAATGGAAAGGAAAAAGAAAAAAACATTTGTGTTCATTTACACATTTCCTGTGCAGACAAAAAAGTCCCACCATCAGCAAAAGAAGTCTCTTCCTCCAAAATAGCAGCCGAAGAGGGAAAATTAGAATATGCATAAATACCTTCATTTTCATTCGCACAGAGCATGCTTTCCGGCAGATTTGTATTTAAACTGCTCGATTAATCCCAATTTCTGAACAGCATTTTACTTAGCTTCTTCCCAAAATTCACCTAAAGAGTATTACTCTCCTCCCAGCACCCTGTTTGGAGCCTCCTTTTTCCCTATTCTGCGACTGTCAGTGAGAATTTCATTGATAAGACTGTAACTTTATTTTTCCCATTCGTTGTTTTCTTTTTAAAACGGAACTGATGCGTTGGACCACACTTGAATGCAAGCCGGCTGCTGTCTATGAAGCCGTGACTGCAAATGAGAGCCTTGTGGAAAGGACATGTTTTTTGAAATGTGTACCTAAAAGAAAATAAACATAACACCAATAGACTTTTGCAGATCTTCTCAGATCATAGAAACCTTTCCTATTCTACCCAGGTCATATCCTTTCACCATTAGCAGTAGCTAAGGTGCTTGGACATATCCACCCCTGTAACCTTCCCTTCCCGCCCACCCTCTTTAAGGAGCAAGATAGACAATCATACAACCCTCTTCAAAGGAATATTACTCTTCATACATATTCAAAGTGTCAGTCCATTAAATCTCCCTACAGCCCATTACAAAAATATTTCGCTTTGCCACTTGTGCAATAGATCTGGCTGTATCTGTCTTGCAAACAAAAAAATTCTATGTTGGAAAAATAAAAGTTAGCATCACTTGAAATCATTTCTTTTCTGAAATATCCTCTATTGGCTTGGGCTCACCTCTCCTGTTTTTGAAACTGTATGTTTCTTTTATTTAATAGTAAAATGTGAATGTTTAAAGAATGAAGTTACTACATCTTGGCTTACTGAAAAGGTGTATAGATCTTAACTCCACCCACCCCTAAATTCCTCACTCTTGCCCACTCCAAGACAGAAAGAAACCTACATTTCCTTCTTATTATAATCTGAGCAGAATGTAGTGGTTCAGGTTCTTCTTCAGTGTTTACAGATCACAAGTAAATCGCAATTATTGATGGTCAAAAAGTTAGAAATGCTAATATTTGATTAGCTTTTATTTCAATAAAAATAAACATCCATATTTAAATCATATGCAGCATGGTTTATATAATATAGATGTATAGCATTTAAATATCTGGTTTACTTTGGCTAAAGATTTATAAAGATATTGGAATATAGAAACCTATTAATTTTGTTAAATGCTTGCATAAACTCTGCATATATAAACTGCTACTACTTTGTGAAATAACTGCTTTTATCATTTCTTTTCTTTCTGTCAAATGTCCCTGTTACAAAAGTGTGATACTAATCTTTTTAGTTATGCATCCCTCTATTGACTCGGAGGTTCTCCGTTATATACAATTAAGACCAAAGTGTTGAAAAATAAATGCTCAAAAGCTATGTCTATTGAGGACCACTTCGGCAACGCTGATTTCTTTTAATTTTCTTATTGAAACAAATGAAAGTTTGTTTCTTAATCAAAATAACAATTCAAGCAAATAAAACTATCACAATAACATTTTTTCTTAAAATATTATTTTAATTCAAATTAAATTTTATATAGAAAGCTCCAATTTGATTTCAATTTGTAGAACTGTACTTCTAGAAGAGTTGGAGCGAATTTAGTAGTTATTATTAGTGCAAGGAGAAAGCCTGGGGTACCATTGACGAATAGATCGATATACAGTTGCAGCCAGAGCCGCCTTTCTCCCGTTGCAGACTTAGAAAGGCGAGATAAGACTGAACATCACCTCAGTGAACTTATCCTCAGAAATGAATGCCCCTTATTCTTTGCTGATCTTTAGTGAAATAATATTCTCACGAACTGGAATTTTTAAAATACTTTTTAAAAATGAAAAGTCTAGAAAGAAATGAAAAAGGATTGTTCAGCTTCCCTGCTGTGAAAGGTGAAGTGATAAATGATGCATGGTACTACAGAAGGGAAGCTGTGTCCTTTTTTCCCCTCCTTTTCTTCAACTATTGTTTGTTTTTGTGTTATGGATTGTGTGTATATGTGAATTTGAAGACAATGCCTTTAAAAAAGTTTTCTAAAGTACAAAACCTTATTCTTATGTACGCCTTTCTTTTTATAATTTTTAAGGTGTTCAGATCTTGCTTTCTCATACATTTTCAGAGTCACATTAATTTGCAGGAAAACAGGACAAAGCAAATACTTTCAAAGGTTACTCTTTCTTGCACCAAAACTGTCCTTCTTTAGCTAAGGTCCTTCTGCATTTGGCTCCAGCCACTGGGCTGCCAAGGAATTTCGATCTCAGTCTCTTCTCTCCTCTCCCATAACTGACCTTCCTCTCCTAACCAGCTTTCTTTTCTCCTTCACAAATGAAAACAATTATCAGACAAACTGCATTTAAAAATGCAAGCACCTAGTTTTTAATAGTTACTTTTTATCAAATGTCTACAAAATAAAGGATATCCTTAATTGATATTCTGATACGAACATTCACTAGATAACAGTCAAAATCAACAAAAACACTGTCCTAAACTCCTGGTTGCCTTTTCCAAGTTTTGTTGATGGAAACCGAATTTTAATATCCTACATTTTATCCAATGGGGGCTAAAACACAGACACAGATATGTATATAACAATATGGCCAACAGGAGTTAAGTGAGCAAATACACTTTTTTTACTTTCTTTTGTTTCCTTTTGGGGGGCTGGAGGGAGCCTGGGGGGTTCAGGAGATGGGGAGAAAGTTGGGCTGAGAGGAGAGTTGGATTACTGCAGGTACAGACTCACTGGCAGTTCTTTCCAGTCTAGCCCAGGAACTGGTGGCTGTTCTCTCACCTAGAACAATAAACCTTGGCAGGTTTACAGTTCACAAAAGCACCTCTCCCTTCTCCTGAGGAAACGGGCTTAGCTTTGCTTGCTAGACTGCCACTACTAACATCTTCAACCTGCTCTTCTCCCTCCATTTCTACTCCCTTCACTTTATTATCTCCTTTATATTCTTCTATCCGTAAAGGAATCAAAGTAGTTTATCCTGGGGGGCCTAGTACCTAATTTTTGTGTCTTGCCCTATGGGCTGGGTTCCTCAGGGCCAGTAATATCTTCAGACTCACTAGAACCTCAGTAACTCTGCCCTTCTTAAACCCCTCAGCTTTGTAAACGTGCTTCCCAAATATGACAGCTTGCCCACCCACCAGCACAGCTACAGCACTGCTCCCAGTTTTCTTCCCTGTTTGCTTTATTTGGGAATGGCATCTGCAGAGGGATGTGTCTATAGCAATGGAGAGGAGTGGATACAGAAGTACTCAGTGCCATTAAAAAGACCTACCATGTTAAATCAAGGGAATGAATCTCTTTTAGGAAACTTGAGTTGGGCTGGAACGGATCATCCATCTATCCAGCGAAACAAGAAATCAGAGGAATGCACGACTGCAGCCGTAAAACAATAATTTCAGACTGAAATTGATTCCATCTTCATCCTGTCGGCCAGAGAAAGTATTTTAATTTTTTCTGCTGTTATTATTTGTATTATTACTATTAACAGTTTATTTTTGCCATTATTGTTGCAGTTTTTATTTTATTTTTGTTGTTTCAGCTATTATACTCTTCAACAGAAGTTTAGGAAGATTAGTCAAATTAATTAGTTTATTGGTAATTTAAAGCTGAAAACTACTAATTAAGCCAAAAACTAAAAATGATTAGGGATGATTCATAGGATTTGGGGAGGAAGAGAATCTAAATTTCGGAAAGAAAATTTGGCAGCTGTTAAATAAAAAGGACCTGGAGATCGAAAGTATGAAATTTTCTTAGTCACTCAACCACTCCCCTCCCCCAAATTCAACTAAGATCATTCTGTTACTTGCTTGATAGAGGGGGGAAATATATATATACATATATTTAGTTGTTTTTCTTGATAGAGAACAAAGATCTTATATTCTTCATGTGATTTCCTCTGCTTAGGACCATGCAAACACCTAAGACCACTCCCCTCCAAGTATGCCTTTATCATCTCTTTGCTCTTATGCACCTCTCTGAAGAGGGTGCATCATATAAGACAGGTATACAATTTCAGCCCTCTCAGACGGATTTTGTGGGATATAAATTCAATAATGCAATTCTCTCCACAACAAGCTCTCTGCTCTCTTTCAAATATAATTAATGTTTTGATAGTGTAGTTCTTTAACTACATATATACACACAAAAACAGACGCACCCTCTAGCTTTGCTGTTTGTGCATCTAAAACAGAAATGGATGCAGCTCTTTTAGTGACTCCTAAAATTCCTCAACTCAGCCCACAGAGAAGAAGTCTGTTTAAGTAATAACTGCAGTCCATTGTGTGCCAGAAAAAAAATTAAAACAATTTAAAAATGCAAGCACCTAGTTTTTAATAGTTACTTTTTATCAAATGTCTACAAAATAAAGGATATCCTTAATTGATATTCTGATACGAACATTCACTAGATAACAGTCAAAATCAACAAAAACACTGTCCTAAACTCCTGGTTGCCTTTTCCAAGTTTTGTTGATGGAAACCGAATTTTAATATCCTACATTTTATCCAATGGGGGCTAAAACACAGACACAGATATGTATATAACAATATGGCCAACAGGAGTTAAGTGAGCAAATACTGAGCTTCCACATTCAAGTATACTATTTGGCTAACGTTCCATTTTTCCAAACTGATTACAATTATAAGAGGACAAATAGCCTTGCAGACTGTAGTGCATCATAGCCTTTCTGCCTTTAATAAAGAAAACATAATTTATAATACTTAATCCAATAAAATTATCAAACTTTCTCTCCCTATATTGTTATTAAGTTGAAGAAGCTAAATATGTGGAACTAATACACTGATTTCAAAGCATCATAGCCATTTCTTTTGTTTGATTTGTGAATGCATATAAGGTGCTGGCAGGGGAAACATTTTACACATTTCTCCTCTCCCAAATTTTTTAGAGAGGATGTGTAAAAGTAAAAGAGACTTTTAAAAAACATTTTGAAGTTTTATTTTCTTACTCTTCATTGTTGTAGGTAATGTTTGGAATTGTGAAAGAATGTAAAAGAATGAACAAGGAAGGGAAGGGAGCACATGTGGTTGATTTCATGTAGATCTTTTTACTGGATGGGAAAGAAACAAAATATTTCACCACTAAAGTTGTGCAAATAAGGGGGAGGGTGTGATTCATGAAGTGCTCACTTGTAATTTTTGTTATTGTTTTAGATTGTAGCCCATCAGGGCTCCTTTCCCTTTACTTTCCTCCAAACTGTTTCCTTGAAAGCATAAATGTGGGAACTTTTTTCCCTTCATTCTTTCTTGAGCTAACCTATAAACAACAAATATTTTAGTTAAATTTTCAATAGAAAAAGTCCGTACAGGTCTATGGATTCTATCTTAGCACAGGACTTAATTATCGATCCAGTTTCTTAGATATAGGTAAATTGATATTTGCCTCTAGTGAGATACAACCAAATATGTAAATGTAAGATTTGTACAATATTGATTGGCAGTGATGGGCGAGCTATCAAAAAGAAATTCTCCCTAAGACTTTTTATATTTGTTCTGACTTCTTCCTCGTTTTCCCTTTCTTTCTCCTTGTTTTTTGAGACAGACACAACTAATTCTGATTCTAAAATGAGGTTTGTTTGGCTCAGATTAATATTAAAGAAGATCACATACACGGTTGAAAAATATTGTTATTTTTCTTTAATGGGGAAAATTGGACTCCAGCGTGTCAGATCTGTGGATTTCCGAAAGGCAATGGAAATGGTACTGACATCACTTTGCACTTTAACAATCGGATTTGGTCAGGGTACAAGTTGTTTGTTTAACCCGACAACTCGGTGCACCCCGTCGCACGCTTTGCACACTCATTAAAACGATTATTCACGACCTGTCGAGTGTTTTCGGGTTCATTCACAGGAAAGGCTCGGAGCGAGGGAGAGCAATTCAAGTCAACACTGTCCACTATCCCAATGCACGTGAGGACGAGCTGGTGCGTGCGTAAAAAGACGGAGGGAGGGGTGGGTGAGAACGCCTTAGCTATAAATCCTGTTTATCCAATGTTCTGGAATCTAAATCTCGACAGATTGCCAAGAGTGCTTGGTTCTACAAGGGCCATATTGCTAAGTTAACTTCAAGGTCTTGGCACAAGACAGAAAAATAAAATAAAACAAATCAACTCAAAACTTCCTCCGCTTCTCTTTTCAACTTTCTGCAAAACTTTAGGTCTTGGAACTCGCCCACCTTCTGCCTGCAGCCGCCGGACTGCGTGGCTTCACCTCTCCCAGCACGGATGCTGAGGATAAGTAGTTTCAGGAAAACTCGCCAGGGTAAGGAGATGAATTCCCTTTCCATCTCCCAAGGCCCTTTCGTGCTCAAAAAGAATTTGGTTAATCTTCCTCTTTCTATATTTCTTGCAAAGACAGTTGGGGGGGAGGGGAAGGGCAGTGCAAAAGTGAAGAACAGGACTGCTAACCATATTTGATAGATGTTTTCTAACCTATTAACAAAGAAGGATTCATCCTCCAAACTGAGAGAAAAATCCTATAAAATGAGTATTAAATAGCCCTTGACAAATTAGGACACATCCCCCCCCCCAATTTTAAATCACCTTTCAATATTTTCTAATGGCAATAAGAGAAACACAAGATGAATGTGACTCAATTCAATCTCCCACTATTGCCTATTGCCTTGGATTTATAGACAGAACACTTCTTGGTCTTTAGTTTTCCTGATACATAACATTCATGTGAGACTAATAGTTTTCTATTAGTTCAAGAGGAATTCCTATCTTCATAAGGTATAATCGCACATATACACTAAATAATAAAATATGCGAGTGTTTATATGCATTTAATATATATACAACAACTGGGAATATTTTGTTCTGCATAAATACCCTGGCATAATTTAAAATTAACAGATTTTTAAAACAGATGTCTAATTTCTATAGTATGCCTTAATTTTCATCAACAACATTAGTAAACCCAATGGCCAGTTTATTGTTATGAGGATAACTTAGTCATATCAACGGAAAAAGACAAGAAATCTCATTCATCAGTTTCATTCTATTATATATGACATCATAAAATCATCTGTTTTTCTATATTTTTGAAATACATCAATACAACGTGTAAAGAAGAGAATGAAAGTTTTCAAGCAGCATGAGGGTTTAATCAGAAACAGGTTCCTAATTGCTAAAAAGCAAGTATGAATATGTAATTTCATAAACTCATTGGGTTGCCATATTCACTATCAGGTTTACTTAAAATGGATCTGTCAAGTATGTTTCACTTCCTATATAAGCTCTTTCATTAAAAGCAACCCGGGATAATAATCAAGAGGCAGATGCTGAAATATGTAAGTAAATAACTGAAAGTCTCTGCATAAATAAACACAAATCAATGTAGTAATAGACAACATTATTGATGTAGGAATGATCGATTTTAGTCTTCCAACCTGCAATCAGAGAATGCAATGTATAATTAAAAGTATATTTTTCAACTCCACTAATACTACTACTACTGGATAAATGAATGAATAAATAAACAATTTCTGCTTCCAGTTCTACCTGATTCTATTTTATTCCTTCTAGAGTATTTCTGACAAGGTGGGAGGAGTACTCTATTTTTTTTCTAAGAAACCTTTGCCAAACTTTAAAACATCATTAATTATAGAAATTATTAAAGTATCAAATAATAAAATTACCACCTTATTCTTGCTCTGAATTTTTCAACCTTTATCCCAGCCTCTAATTATTCATTCAGCACATTTTAATAGGAAAAACACACAATAGAACTCATTATTTTAAAAGATTTTTTAAACTAGTCTAGTACATTTGGGTTTAAAGATTCCTTGGGCTTTTTGTTAAAACAAATGAGAAAGATGTCATTTCCTTAATATGCCATGGAAGCTCTCACACCTATGCCTGCATATGCAAGCAATATGAAACAAGCAAGGGGGGGGAACCATCTGCATTATGCGAAATTTGTTTCATATAATTGCAAAAAAAAAAAAAAAAATATGCCATGGAAGCTCTCACACCTATGCCTGCATATGCAAGCAATATGAAACAAGCAAGGCGGGGGGGAACCATCTGCATTATGCGAAATTTGTTTCATATAATTGCAAAAAAATAAAAGGTGCGAAATTTGTTTCATATAATTGCAAAAAAATAAAAGGAGAGTGTTTGAATCAAAGCAATAAATACATTTTGGATTTCTAGAAATGTAAATCTAAAGCAATGTTTCAGATTTTGCTAAAAGTTAAATTTTATTTCTGAGAATACTTACCCCTGAAGGCCATAATTTATTTAGATTAGCAAGGATGGGCGTGTGATGAGTTTAAGTATCTAGGTTCTGGAGAGTAATGAAAATAGTGTTCATGTTTTTTCCTCGTCAACAAAGACCTTTATTTAATTCATCCTTGAATCTAGACTCCTCAAGCACAAGCCTTTAAAAGAATTTCTTATTTATAAAATACAGCTACTTCAAAAGTGATTTTCCCCACATATTATCGCCGGCATATAAATATCGATTTTGATTATCTTTATAATATTGGGTGACCAAGCATTCCGTTTGACCCCTCTCTTTCCCATCCAGGGCCAAGAATTCACAGGCAACCAGACCCAAAAGGAATATATCATCAGTTATTGTTTAGGGCTAATTTAACAGATAATTTAACTTCAAATAACAATGATCAGGTCATTAAATTTTCAGAGCAAGGAGAAAATGGAAGAACTGAGAGACAACTCCTTCTAAGCCCGTTACAGTTTTTAGTCTTCCTGCTCAATCAACAGAATCAAAAACGCACTAATTTAACAGATAATTTAACTTCAAATAACAATGATCAGGTCATTAAATTTTCAGAGCAACGAGAAAATGGAAGAACTGAGAGACAACTCCTTCTAAGCCCGTTACAGTTTTTAGTCTTCCTGCTCAATCAACAGAATCAAAAACGCATATGGAGGAAATATATGTTTGCACCTTAAAGTCATTGATTCAAAAAATGAGACAATAAGATGAGATGAAGAGGAGGAATAAAACTGAAGAAGACGATTCCAGTTCAGGGAGTGCTAGCAGTATAGGAAAATTTTATTTAAACCGTAAATAAATATCCAAACATGTCTGGTAACTGAACATTCCCTTTCCTTACGATAAACTCTGCTACATGTAATGTGCTTTCCTCTTACGCGGCTTTTCTGCAAGGCTGAAGACTCGGAAAAGCGTTAGACGTGTTAAGCAACAGACCACGAAAGAGACGTAGGGCATTTTATTTCCCCTCCCACCCTCGCAAACATAATTTTGGGAGTTATTTGTTATAACTTTAAATGCCCTTTCTGATCATCACAATTTCCGAATTTCCGCCTATCTCAAGTTTTGATAGAGGACCAGGTGAGGATGGTGTTGAAGCATAGAAACTGACTGGCCAGGGGGGAGAGGAAGGGAAAGTGGGAAGTGGACCAGCTCTACTCTGCATCGCCCTTTCCTTCCCGTGGTCTTCCCAAGGCTGAAGATAACCGCCTGAGAATCTCCTGCACGTGCAGGGTATTCTGCCCACCCGAACCCCTACCGCCCTCGCCCCAACCCAGGACTGCCCTTAGAGATAAGGGAATTCCTACTCCGACGCTTCCTCTTTTCCTGTAACCCCTCCGCCTAGTACCGCAGGTTTAGGCAGAGAAGCAAACGGGGGTAGAAAGCGAAAGGGAGGTGGGGTAGGGAGTGGAAAGAGAAAAGATGTCTAATACAGAGAAAACTGTCGTCAATTAGCAGATAAGCGCGGAGATGTGCAACCGCACCGGGTAAACAAAAAGAAACAAATTTCAGAGGGAAAAAGAGAGGGGACAACACAGAAGACTAAAAAGAAAGAAAAAAGATGAGGACGCGCGCCAGCCAAGCTTCTGGTGTCCATTCTACAGGCATCAGCCAACGTGAGCTACGAAACTCAAAGCTCTACTTGTCCTGGGCAAGAGCGCCCTCACGTTGCTGCTCCCTGCGCAGCGCCCAGCTGCACCCTCTGCGGCAACCTCGGCCGCAACGTCCGGAGAGCGCCGCTCCTCCCCGGCTACCGCGCCACCAGTTGCTGCTCCAACTCAGCACCCTAAGTTACTTCTCTGCATTAGTCCAAAACCCGAGAACACAACGCCGCCAGGTCCCTGCCACAGACTTCAAGTCCCGCCATCGTTTTCCCTCTCCAACTTTATCCAGGAGTCCCTGAGGCGCAGGGAAGACTAATGGGACACCGCGGCGAGGGCCCCAAATTCGCTTCGGGCCGAGCCAACCTGTGTCTGGCGCACTCTCGCAACCGCTCTGGGATAGCCAGGCTCTGGAGCGCACACCGCCGTCTCCTAAGTGCATTAAGAATCAATTATTTGCCTGCTATTTCTAAAGCCGGGAACTGGGATATTCCCAGCAGGGACAAAGTCTAGCCCAGAACGGTGCTCATTTCCCCAGTCTTTCGAAGAGACAGAAAAAGAAGCCTCCCACCCCCGTCCGGCGCCGCACTCGACCTAGAGCAGCCGGGTTAAATCCGACGGGGACCCTAGCCTGACCCGGCCAAGGAGATGCGGGCGGAGGGCCAGCTCTGGGGGAGGCTGGTGTCGTCAGCGTGAAAATGGGGGGCGGGGAGCCGTTCTTAATAAATACATGGACTTTAGAGAGAGGCAACATCCTGGCTGTGGAGCAGAGGTTTATGTCAAATAGAGCAAATATGCCGGGTTTGAACGTTAAGAAAATCCGGTAGTTCTCACAGCAGCCATAAGACTCAGAAATCATATTTCCACACAATGAATCACTTTACACTTTAGGACTTTTTCAGTCCCCACTACCTCTTCTCCATATAAACTCCTCTCATTTTCTCTCCATTCTCCCTTCGCCGTGTCTATATCCTCTTTACCTAGGGATCCACCGTGATTTCTGTCAACGTTGAAAAATCAAGCATTCTTTCAGGTACGTGTGTTGGTAGCGCGCCCGCTAAGGAACGTTTTCCAAGAAAAGAGGAATAGTAAGCCCAGGACCCCAAAGTCGCGGTTTAAAGCTCAGTCAACAGTAGTCACTGGGACATACTTCTCTCCCCATCCCTTCCCCTCCAAAGAGCACTTTCACTTACCGATCTTGGGGTAAGAGCGCTCCCAGACCTCAAGTCATTTTCCTTGGCATCCTTCGGACAGCCTCGGGCAGTCTTGAGTGGAGGGATAAAACAGGAATCGGGAGGGAGAAAGGAGACACAAAACATAACACTACATCATATATTCGCCGGCCTGGACCCCTCTTGGCCTACATCTTCAGGACAAGGTTTCTGCAAACTGACCGGTTGGTTGGTTTGGGGGTAGAAAACTAAAAGGTGGATTATTTTAACTGCTGGTGGTTGGGGGAGGGGGCCCTGAAGGGAGGGTAGAGAATGAGAATGATTGGGGTGGGGAAAAGAAAGCCTTAAAAAAAAAGAAAAAAGAAAAAACTCAAAAGAAAATTGAGTACGAAGTACTAACTTAAAGATCGCTAGTGCCTTTTAACTCTTACAGGTAGGTACCTCCCAGGAAGAATGCAGACGTGCGCGCGCTAAAGAGAGAATCTAGATGACCCCTATTCTTCCCGTATCTCCAGGATCTGGCCTCAGGTAGAAAAATAAACGGGGGGGGGGGGATTTTAATTCACGTTTCACCTACCCTGCTCGTTGGAATAGCTGCGCAGATTTTCCTGTTGGAGAGTTCCATCTGTCTGGCAGGAGCTGGAGTGGCGTTGGGGGCAGGTTATCTGGTGAAGTAGGAATGTACAGGAACCCCGCCCTCTAGGCACAGTTACACAACCCCAACAACCCGTCTCAGCCAGCTCTAAAACCTCTAATGATCTTCACCTTCACTCTTTGTTAGCTTAATTCTCCAACAGGCTTTTAATCTCGAACAAACCAGCCACTTCAGCTATTCATAAAATTAATTTCTCAAAAGCAGAATTATTTCAACGCATGCAAATTTTTCAACAGTGTTGCAGAAAACACACTTTTTAAAAAACACATTTTGAATTCCAAATATATTGGATTTATACATCTATTTGGGTGAATTTGGTCAAAGATTTATGTTCATTTTTAATGTTGATAGGACCTGACTGCCCCCTCCAAAAATACTGTACCAATTCACATTCCCACCAAATGTGTATGAAAATGTCCTTTTTCCACACCTTCACCAAAAACAGATATTAAAAACAGGCCCATCTGGCAGTTAGGAAGTAGTACCTTAACCCTTTTTTTTTTTTTTTTGCCTCTCTGCCCTTGATTTTATGCATGTCATAGAAAGCAACTGAAGGCGTCCATAACCATAAGGATAATCGTATTAAATCTTGTTAGTTCTTAATGTTCTAGACATTAAGACATTAATGTTAGGAGTTAATGTTCACTTAATTTCCAATTTTGTAACAGCCTGAAGAAACATATTTGAAAGAATACTTTCATTGCCCGAATCTAACTATATCATTTTCTCAGTGTTCTATATATTAATATTTTTATTATCTTTGTACCAGACAAATTCAAGTAAAATACTCTAAACCTGGAAATAATCTACAATTTGGGATTTCAAATTTTAAGTTGTGTTTACTTTCCATTTCAAAATCTCAAAATGGTCAACCTTCATCTCATTTAAAATGATTATAAGTATGAAAGAAGAAAATCTTCAAAAAGTTTTGAAATGTTTTTCTGACATAAGCTAATTTTAACAGGCAAAACTTGGTGACAACAAATAATACAACATTACAATCAATTTGATGGAAAAATATATTAAGTGCCATGCCAGACTGTCATGTGTTTTTTAAGAAGATAGCTTGAGGAATGATGGGATGGATTAAGTTAAAGTAAATGTTCATATTGGGCTGCAGGAGGCCTTTACAGAGTTCTATTTCTGTATATTGCCATTCATGTCTGGTATGCCTAATAAACAAATATCTAATTATATCCATTATATATGTTATTCAGACATTTATTCAAGCAAAACTGCCACTCCAGTACGTAGTTTCTATAAATTCAAAGAAGTCAACTTTATTCTTGACTTCAAAGTACGAAGTTTACCACTGAAATTCTCTTTCTCTATTACCCAAATAAGTACTTATAATGACTAATAAATATAGTTATTTAACGTGGCCAGAAAAAAATATACCCAAGAGAGAAATCTTTCTTCTATATCTACATTCCTTTATCTCAGTATAAGAGTTTAAATTTCTTTTTAACTTTTGGTAGGCAAAATACTATATTTCCCCTTTGCTAGTACATTCTCATTCCACGAATAATATCCATGGCAAAAGTAAACAACAAATCATCACCTTTCTTCAACCTAAACACATGCTTTTCTTTGAGCTATTTTTTGCTCATAAGTGTGTAATGGGATTTCCTTTGCCTAACCTCATTCACTTGAACTCTATCACTGTTTTTTAATATCAGCTATGAATTTGGCCTTTTAAACAGTAATTTGTGAAATTTTCTTTTATGCTTCATTGTGAAGAACTGTTAAATTTCAAGAAACATAGACCTCTGGTGAAACTGATATCATACTAAGAAAATAAAATTATATCCAGTCTGCTTAAAGAAGATAATTAAACTAGCTGTCTTGGTCTATTTTTGTCTATTCCCCATTTGTGTATATTTGGTTCCAGCTCTTTTAATTTTCCTGGTCCTTATCTTTCTGTCTTTCTTAGGTACTGTCCTTCTCCCTCTTCCCCCCTCCCCCCCAATTCATTCATTCTCTTTGGTGGTAGGGTTTTTTTTTTTTTTTTAAATTTATTTTAAGCATAAAGATCCTCTCTCTTTCTCTCTCACTCTCTCTCCACTCCACAATCCACCTACCCCCCTATTTTCCAATATTAACCATACTGCATCTCAATTTCAAATCTATTTTAGTCAGTTTGCTTCTCTCCTAGGTTTTTGTTTCTTTTTTTTTTTTTTTTTCCTGAGCAACTCTCTAAGTGTTTGCAGATAACATCTTAGGGGCAGATTATTTTTCACTGGGCCCATTGTAAGGAGTAGCCAGCTTATTGCATTACTGCAGAACACATTTCAGACTATACAATTGTAACAAATGAACAACTTGTCCTCCACAGATTCACCACAGGATCCAATTAGTTACTAAACCTTTTACTCAGGTTTTCTAATTATTTTCTGGATTTATAGCAATTGACTGCCTGAAACAATTCAAAAAAATGTTTTCATTTTGTTTCACATATATGCATACTTATGCATACATATGCATACTGCAAGTAAAGCAAAATTATGACTCAGTGTAAGCAAAAGGAACAAATTCCTAGATTAAATTACACAGACTGAAACAATTCAAAAAAATGTTTTCATTTTGTTTCACATATATGCATACTTATGCATACATAAGCATACTGCAAGTAAAGCAAAATTATGACTCAGTGTAAGCAAAAGGAACAAATTCCTAGATTAAATTACACAGATATATTTAAAAGGACTCAAATAAATACCTCTACATTAATAAATGATAAAAAAGGAGAGAGAGGCATTTTAATTCTTCTGAATATCTAGAATTTTAAATTAATATAATTTTAAAATAAAATATAAACATTGATCTGCAAGTCATTACAACAGGTGATCACTTCAGCAAAATCTATATTGCAACTTCAGCACATCTTTATTAGAACTCTTTCATTGTGGGGAAACAGCCACAAAAATAAATGCTGACTTAGAAGGTATAAATACAAATATTTAAACAAAAATGTTTGCAGCATTCAAAGCGCAAATTGTACCTGAACTGAAGGGCTCTGTGTGTCTATATATATTACATATGTGTGCATTTTATTTACTTCTATCTAATCATATACATATATTTATAATTTGCCAAGTGCTATAAACAAGACATCTGAAACAAAATATATGAAAAGTAAGCATTCTATTGACTGATTTGAAAATAAACACAAACAACTATACACATAAAATTGAATTATATCTTTTTTTGCTGTATATCCACAGAAACTTAAAGATATCAGCTGAAAAGCCTGCATTTTGTTTAAAGCTAGTGTTTATTAAATAGCCTGCTCCTTATAAAAGTTGTTCACAAAGGAAAAAACACTATTTCCATTTTTAGAGTCTCAGTTCCAATTAAAGGAGCAGTTTAAATCTTAGTTTGGCTGACAAAGCCTTTGAAATCCCTATAACTTAAATGGTCTTTTTAAAAAATTAGCTCTACTTAATAAAAGAGACAAAAGTATCAAGATATATATGAATTTAGCCTATTTTTTATTTCTGTGTGTTCATAGTAAACATTTTTGTAAGTGACAAACACGGGCATATGACCACAGTATCACAATCAAGAAATTTTAAGACAACATTAACAATCACTCAAATTTATGCGGCATTTGCGCAACACAGGTTACATATTTGCAAGGTTTACCTATAAGTACAATAGGTATTAACATTTCACTACATTTAGAAAAAATAAAAGTGACCTGTTAGTGACCACATACATCAAAATATACACAACACAAACTGAAGGCAATCATTAATTTGTCCCCTTCGGATTCAATTGAATGGGCAGTGTTGCCAACTGAAATAACTTTCCTTATTTTTTGTTCGTTTGTTTTAATACTTAGTATACCAAGTGCATTTTCTAGAACCCAATCTTTGGTCTAAAAGTAAACAAAAGAAAAAAAAAAACAAACAGTTCTTTAAAGAAAAGGACAAAACAATAAATGGCCAAAATAATTTCTTGGGCACCTTTACTACGAATTCTTCTTAAATACAAATTACAGCTTAACGTTTTAAAATTCTTCCCATAATTTAGGTTGTTCTCAAGGTCTGTGTCCACCACATAGATCCATGATAACTTATAATACTGCACACATGGAAATCTGGCGGCTCTTAGAGATAAACTTGTCAGGTTTGAATGAAATGGCAAAGCAGTCACTATTTAGATACACATTCTACTAAAATTTTGACTTCCAAACCTTATATTCTACAATGTATTCTCCCCGCATTGCACCTCGCTGACACTCCACACCTTGTTAGAATAATAAACAACCCTAAAGACTGAACAAACGTACAGAAATGGGGGGGGGGGGCTTAATAAAAAATACCTGGACTTATTTTTTAATTATCATTTACAATGCAAATGTGTGTAAAACGTTCACTTACAGTCTGGTCCCAGGGATGTTAATGTATTAAAGGGTTGGAAGAAGACCCCTGATTTTGATGTGTGAAATAATCAGACAGTCCCCCGGACAGTCCCGTCGTAAAACTTGGCAAAGAGGGTCTTAAAGACTCACAGGGCAGGGTCGAGGGGGCTTGCGGCGACGTGGAGGAGGACGCGGCCCGGGCGCTCATGGACGTGCTGCTCTGCGAAGTCATTGACGGGTGCGGGACGTGGGGGAAAAAGTAACTGGTCTGGCCCGCGAGCAGGTTGACCGAGCAGGGGTTGAGGGAGTAGGTCCCGGAGCAGGGCACCGACAGGCCGCAGGGCACCGAGGCGGCGAGCGCGGCGGCCGTGAGGTGGTGCGTGGCGTACGGGATCTCCCCATTGACCAGCCGGTCCACGCTCAGGCCGTTGGCCGTGGAGAAGGAGTGGTTGTTGCCCAGCGAGTTCTGAGTCAACACGGAGCTGTAGGGCATGGGGTGGCTGGGGTAGGCCGACGTGGTACCATTGTAACTCAAAGTGCTGCTGGCGCGGGGGTGGTGCAGGGACAGGAAGGGCGACATGGGCCAGTAGAGGGAGCCGGCGCGGTCCATGAAGGTGAGGCCGGTGGAGGTGAGGCGCGCCCCGCGCTTGAAGGCCAGCTTGGCCCGCGACGTGGTGGAGCGGCGCCGCAGCTTGCCCGTGGTGCCGCCGATGAACACGTCGTCGCTCGACGGGTCCAGCATCCAGTAGTTGCCCTTACCCGGGTCGTCGTAGTGGCGCGGCACCTTCACGAAGCACTTGTTGAGGGACAGGTTGTGGCGGATGGAGTTCTGCCAGCCCTGCTTGTTCTCGCGGTAGTAGGGGAAGTTCTTCATGATGAACTCGTAGATGCCGTTGAGCGTGAGGCGCTTCTCGGGGCTCTGCCGGATGGCCATCATGATGAGCGCGTTGTAGCTGAAGGGCGGCTTCTCGTACTTGCCGTTCTTCTTCTCGCCCTCCTTGCCCCCCTCCCCGTCCTTGCCGCCCTCGCCCGCCCCCTTCTTCTCCTCCCCCCCGGCACCAGCGCCTTTCTCCTTCTCGTCCGGCCCGACGGGCGCCAGCTCCCCGGGCCCGCCGCCTGGCTCGCCCTTGCCGCCCAGCCCGTCCGCTTTGGCCCCGTCCAGGGCAG
>NW_007729248.1:51976-52679 GCF_000696425.1 Galeopterus variegatus | reverse complement strand
TGGGAGCGTCTCTCCCCCCGTCGACCAATCGGCGGGCCCGGGCCCGCCCCTCCCCGCCCGCCGACTCCAGCCCCCTCGGGCGCTCGCCTCCCCCTCTCCGCGGGCCTCGGACCTCGCGGCCGCGCTGAGCCGCGTAGGGATACGCTGGCGGCAGCCCGCTGCGCCACGGCCGTTCGCGGCACCCCCTCCACCCCCTCCAGTCCGCCGGCTCCGCTCCACCGAAATCCCCCTCCTAGGGCAGATAGCTCACATTTCCGCCTCCCTTTTCATTGTATTGGGTCATTTTCGTCTGAGCGTCAATATTTGTCGTTATTGATTAAAGTTTGTATTCAATTTTATTTTTAAAAGCGGGGGTGTGGGTGATCGTGGAGGGGACAGTGGGAGTGCTGGGCGAGGATGCGAGGAGTGAGCAGGAAATGGAGGAGGAAGAGGCGAGGCACTACTTTCCGAGTCGGCCCTGCAGGCCCGGGTCTGGCATTTCTGTGCCCGTAGGAAAATCGTGCCCTTTGTAGGCAATACTCCAGAGAAGCTGGATGGAGGGGAGGGAAGGCCCACCGCGGGCGGGCGTGAGTGTGTAGGGGGTGCCGTACACCCTGTGGTAGGAGGGCGTGGGAGAGGTTTGGGAAGGCTGGGGTGAGGGGGAGAAAGTGGGCAGACAGGAGCGGGGCCAAACCGGGGTTACTTACTCGATTCCTGCGGCCCG
>NW_007729248.1:45438-51338 GCF_000696425.1 Galeopterus variegatus | reverse complement strand
CTGCGGCCCGGGCGGCGGCGAGCTCGGGGCTCAGGCGCCGCGGGGAAGCCAGGCCTGGGGCTCCGGGTGCTGCGGCGGCGGCGGGCGGGGGCGGCTCAGTGGTGGGCGCCTCTGATGGCCTTCCGAAATGAGAGGTGCCCAGAGAGAAAACAGTACCAAACAATCTCGAAATAAATCAGGTAACACATGCTGTATATGTGTGTCTTCCTTTCCGTTCTCTCCTGCTGCAGACCGTCGCTCACGCGCGGGTTGACTCGGTGTCGTTTTCTCCTCGCTGCTCCAGCTTCTCTTCAGCTTCTAATCCGAATTGGAAGCGGGTAGCCACGAGAGCGATCACCCTGGAAATGTTTTCATTTTGCTTGTTGACATTGGGGGGGAAATAAGGGTGGGCATCTATTTCTCCCCCCCCCCGCTTTTTTTTTTAAGCCTTCCTATATTTCATCCTCTCTTTCCTTTTTCTTTTCCGTATCTCAAATGGTTTTATTTTGTGCGGACCTCAATCCTGAAATAACAATATGCTGAAGCCAGCCCTTTCCCACCCTGAGTGCTGCTGGCAGGCACCTAGGAGCCTGGGAAACGTGATCCCACCATCCCAGATTCTTGGGCTTTGGAACTGGGACGGTTCGGTTGAAGGTTGAAGTGAGTGGGGAGATTGCTATTCGGGGGCTTTAAAAAGGATCCCGTGGCCAGGGGCAGGGCCAAGGCCCAGCATTTCCCAGGGATTGGAATTTAGAGCGGAGCACATTGATCAAAGGCTGTTTCATCCCACATGGGCACGAAACATACCACATTTTACGGAGGATGTATCTCGAGAGAAGAGGGAGGTGGAGGAGAAGCATAAATGAAAAACACCTTTCTCCTCCTCTGTAAGGTAAATAATAAAAAAAATGTAAACATTTCTTCACTTTGATAAACTCTTAATTAAATTATTTGGCAGATTTAGTATTTAAGAAAACGGAGGAAGGAAAAGTAGTGCCTATATGTGATGGTAGAGTTAAATTCTAACATAAAGAATGCGATTGATGAATACTCAGGATAATAGGGAGTTATTCCACTCTCCTCACCCCCAACCTTGAAAGTCTGAGAGAGGGAGAGAGAGAAAAGAGAAGAAAACTTTGGAGAAAATAATAAATAGGTAATTACCAATATCTAGTACATTTTAAATATGCGTCTATTAGAAATGCCATAAAGGAGCTTTGAATATTAATCTAACCTCAAATATCCTACCACTGTATGTATGTATCTTCTGCTATGCCTACATATCTCCTTACTTTAAAACAAACTATGTTAACTGTGGAAAAATGCAAGGGTACCAGCAATCAGTGTTGCCAGTGACATGGCCCCAAACATTGATTTCTAAGCTCGGGATTTCTCACTGAGCCGGTGAGCTAATGGGTTTTGCAGAGGGCTGAAGAGGTCTGTGGGCTTTCCTCTTCCTGCTCCCTTCTTCTCCTCCCACCCTTCTCCCCTCCTCAGGCCTTTTCTTCCTACTTTTCCTCAACTCTCTTTCTTCCCTCCTCCCCTCTTTCTCCCTCCTTACCCCTCCCTCTGTTCCTCTCCCTCTCTCCATTCCTCCACCTACTCCTCCCCATTTCTACCCCCACAGCCCCCCTTCTCAACACCACTTATAATGGCACACAGGGCTCCCTCTGCGGTGGACGGCCCGGTACGTTTTCGTAGTCGGTCTAGCGTGAAATGATTCGGTGTAACCGGATTCTTGGGAAAGGACAGGTTACGTAAACATTTACTGATGTGGAGTAACTATACTATTTGTACTCTGATATGCAGGAAGGAAAGTGTTGATTAACACAGAAGAAAAAAAAGCGAAATTAGCTGATTGCATGCTCATAAGTGCAAGCTGTCATTGAACTGCTTTTAAAATAGACACAGCTGGGTGTTTGTGTTGAAAAATTTCTTGTGTTTTTGCTAATACTGAAATAAGCATGATTTTGTATACCAAACATTTTCAGATCATTAAAATTTGTAATCTGTGCTGGTTTTAAACACAAAGAAAAGAAACAGAATCATTTCGATGTAAAATTTGCTGATATTATATTAACTCAATCAGGTCTGTACAAATTGTGCATTGTGCCTCCTAAAATCTGTTTGATCAATTTAATACACAAAGTGCCAAACGTGGGTATTGTTTGTTAACATTGGACATTTTATTCAAATCCAAGCTCAGCAGCAAACTGGAGGAGCATTCCTTGAATACAACACCAGATCTGATTGATGAATTTTTAATGTTTTAAGGTGTTTCTGAGGTCAAAGCTGAGTGTGCATTGTTCTGTAACCCTGTGTAAAATTTTAGCAGGTGAAAATAAGTTTTTCTTCCATTTACTTTCAAATAATAAAAATTGGAGTTTGCTAATGCAAGCTGTAATAATATAATTTTATATTCCAGCAGCTCATATTGACTTGGAAAATGTTTTTCATGCAAATTAGAAATGTGTTAGTCTATTGTAAGGATTGCACAAGTGCAAGTCTTTCAAAATAGGATATTTTCATAGGGATAAATAGAATATTGTTTAATATAATAATATTATAAATCTAGTCTCCCTAATCACAAAAGTTATTTGCAAGTTTGAATTCCTTTTAATAATTTTAATTGCACATTATGGTGAGAGGGTGATATACACACACACACACACACACACACACACACACACACACACATATATGGTAGGCTTATTCAACAAAACATCCACTGTTTACTTAGCAGCCCACATTTGTCTCAGCAAGGGCTTCTTTTTAGAATTGCTACTAGCTGAAATGGAGGGGGAGGGGTTCCTGGACAGAGTATTGTGCAAGTTGAAAGTTCTCTGGATGGGGCTTTGTATATCCTACCGGCCAGTTTGAGTGCAAATTGGATTTGAAGTCCTTCCCAAGTCCACCGCGACTCCAGGTCTCAGACCTGAAACAAATTCTCATTCTAATTTTCTCTCATAGTCAACTTAACCTTAATCTGTCACACACGTACATCTACAAATGTGCACTGTTAACGAATAAAAGCAAGTCAGAGCAAATGTAATTTTTTTGTATATTATAGTGGTAAATTTCTCTCCTCTGTCTGCAGTCCCTCTTCCCCCACCCCCCACCCCCCAAAAGAGGACAGGCCTTATAAAGAGTGAGCAGTTCTAATGGAAGAATTGCTTGGGGGGACGAATTACATTATTCTTTTTTAGTTTTAATTAATAACCAAGGCTCTACCGCATATTTTATCCGAGTAGGGAGCAGCACATTTTATTTTTCTACTTGGCAGTGTTACATTAAGTCTTTCTGAGGGCCTATTTCCCTCTTTGAGTCCGTGCTTCATTTCTTTTCTCCTTGCTATCTGCTTGTTAAAGGAGGGCATACCATATTTACCTAAAATCCCTCCTACTCTGGGCTCCTTGTCTTTGGAGCGACGCTCAGCGCCAAACTCTAGCTAGAGGTCTCTTTCTGCAGATGCACAGGAAGTTTCTGATCCCCTGATGTTTGGGAGTGAGCGGATTCCGTGCAGAGGCATCCAGGTATTTCCAGAGATCCTGTGACAAGCAAGGTCTGCCCTCGTTCGAGCCAACTCGTCTGTAATCTCTTCCTAACAGCAGGTAATGGTGCTAACATTTAGTGATTAGAAGTTACTCTTTAGCGTGTTGTATCCTTGTTCTGTGGGTTTTGGTTACAGGTTATATGATTAGGTTTGCGAGAACAGTAGTGAACTAAACTTCCCAGTAAGAGGTCTTCACACCAGGGAAGTGTTACTTTTCTGCAGCAGCCCTGCCTCGTCACTCATTAGGGAGCTGCAGGTTGTCAGCGGCTGCTCTCAGCGCGCGCGTGCGCGCACCCGCAAAGTACCGGGGACGCGCACATGCGCGTGTGTACACAGACACACACAGACACACACACACACAGAGACACACACACACACACACACACAGCACTAAAACTAAATTAAGAAGCCGATGATTAAGACAAGCGTCTACTAGGCCTGTCATTTCAGCATCCTTCCATCATAACATTGTGGCACCGGCAATTTTGCTTGAGAACCTCGAGAAAAAAAAAAAATCTATGGGAGAGCCTTGTATTTGAGAGTAGAAATGTTTAACTTGTATTAGCTAGGGAACTACCTCGGAAGCAAGAAAGTCCAAGTTAAAAAAAAAAAAAGGCGAAAAAAAAGAAATAGAAGAAGGCGGCCTCGACAGAGACCCCTGGGATTCTCCAGGCAAGTCTTTGTGACGCTGCCAGGGAGGGGTTCCAGGCTCTCTGAAGCCAAGTACATACGAATTCAAGGGAAGAGTCCCGAAATCTTCAGCAAAATATGCATGGGAGAAGCTTTGTCCCAGTTTTACTCAGGGGAGAGCCAGGTGCGGAGAGACCCACAACAAAATATTACCACCAGAGGACCGAGGACCAAGGGACCTTTAGTGTCTCCGAACAATTTCTCAATCGAATATTATCGCATCTCTTGTAACCTAAATTCGCTGTACCCCTTTACTTGTTTCCCGTTATTTGCCTGCTCGCTCAGGACCTTCGAGGGCAAGGGTGGATGATTTGCTGGAGGAGTTGAGTCCCTGATAGTATGAGGCCAGGCCATTTTAGACCGAATCTAGGTGGGGGAAATGAGCCCACACCGCCTGGGCAAGCGCACCCTGGCAGTTCAATTCCTATTTTTCCTCTGCTTGTCCAAGGAAGTGGCACAGTCCATCTTTCAAAGGGGACAGAGAAAGCTCAGAGAAAGAAGAAGAGTTGGAGGGGTGGTCGTGAACTAGAATGAGTGAGGCTACAGCTCAGGTCCTTAGCTTTGACCCTCCAGTGTATTTGAAAAGGGAGGAAGTGAGACTTGACAAAAGCCAGCAAACAAAACAATGCTACCTTGGGCTTTCAATCAGTTGGGCACCAAAAGAGAAAAAAAGAAAATGACTTCATAATATATATCAGACTGAACGAAAAGCTTATAGGCCTCAAAATGTTGAGCTACTGAGAGTCAGAGCACACAACTGTCCCATAACTGTTCTTCTTAATTAGTTGGAGCTTCAATGTGATTTCCAGAAGGAGCTTGAATAATCTACTTTGGGAAGTGTTATAGGACCCTACAGAGAATGTGGGGCATCAAGTCTCTGTTTTGAAGCAACCTTCCAAATGGTCCCTGAAACTCCAGTTGTGTGAAGAAAGATGGAACGGTGTGACTCTGTGGTAACTATTAGGCAGTCAGCTCTGAATTAGTCATCTCTCAATAGTTAAATGTACACGGAAGGCACAGAAGAGCCCAAGGTCAGTCCATGCGATTGACAAGTATGTTATGAAAAATGCTCGCATCCACTGAAGGTCTGTGAAGGAATGAGAGAGAAAACTGCAATGAGAGAGGGTGAGCAGGCCAGGAGACACGCACAGATCCCTCGATCCTAAAGTCCCACGCCGCATGGGGAAAGTCATACTAGAGAAAGTAAACAATTTACTAATCAAATACATCTGCTTCCTTTATAAAAACCTGCGTGGACAAACCAGGGGACCAGTTTTCACACAGTGCTCATCTCACATCCACCCGCCCCCTCTGGAGCACCGGTTCCTGTAGGTCTTCCCCACCTCGCCCCTTAACCCGAAGCGGTAGAAAATCTGTTGGATCAGCGCATTCCAAAAGGTCCAGATCTTCTCTCTCGCCTGCCCACTCTCACGGGGCTATAATTGCGATGGTTCCGGGCGACGAGCGTCGCGGAGCCGGGGACCTCAGGCCTGCTGCACCCTCGCGCGCTGGCACCGCGCTCCTTTGTCGCCGATGCCTGCCGAGCGCAATCAAGACAGAAGCCTTGCTTCTGAGTTTCATCTCCAAATTTTCTCCCCCTTAAAGTTGCCATTTCAGCCTAGATACCTCTTTTTTTTTTTTTTTTTTTTTTTTTTTTTTTTTTTTTTTTTTTTTTTTC
>NW_007729248.1:41762-45418 GCF_000696425.1 Galeopterus variegatus | reverse complement strand
CCGATGCCTGCCGAGCGCAATCAAGACAGAAGCCTTGCTTCTGAGTTTCATCTCCAAATTTTCTCCCCCTTAAAGTTGCCATTTCAGCCTAGATACCTCTTTTTTTTTTTTTTTTTTTTGCACATCAGATTGTAAGCATGCCCACAGATCAATATTTTATGGGCTAAGAGGTCATCTGCCAAGGTTGGGGGGAGGCAGTTAAATGCTTGAAGCTTGTGGTGGTATAAAGCACAACTCAGAGTTAAAAGACCGTCCAGTGCAGGTAAAGTTAATTCGAATATTCAATTACATGCAAGAGGTATTGAACCAGTAGGGGAGAGTAGTTATACCCTTATTTCTCTCCTGCTCTTTGGAAGGAGCCACATGTGGGGAGGAAAGGAGTGAACAGACCAAGCTAGATGCAGAACGGGCATCAGGAACAAGTTACCGTTATCATGTGGAAACAAACCGACTTCTCCGTTTCAGAATAAACAACAAAGGTCGGGGAGGGGGAGTTAACTTTTATTTTTAAAACAATGCTCGAAAGATTCGTGTTTACCAATTGTAGTATTTTCCTTCTGGGTTTATCTTAAGGCACGCGGGAGAGAAAGTAACGTTCAAGAAGAAAGCCCCGTCGGCAAGTTTGGCTTCTGAGCGTGTAAATTATGAATCACCACGGCGAAAGGTTTTCATTCATTCATTCTTTCTTTTTTTTTTTTTTTTTCCTCACACTTTTCTTTTCTCCTGGAGGGTGAACTTGTTAGATAGATAGATGAGGCCATGAGGAAATGGAAATGCTGGAAAGCCCAGGTCCTTTCAGAGCAGCCTGTGGGGCTGGGAGGCGGCCGCAGCGCTCCTTTCCCGAGCGGAGGGGCGCCGGCTCGCTCCGGAGCTGTCCCAACTCACGCCTTCGCGGCCGTCCGCGGGGCCGGACGCCGGGCTCGGATCGCTGCCCAGGCAGTCTACCCTTTGGCCTTAGAATAAACACCCCAAAAGACAAGAGAACGGCCCCTAATTGAGCTGAGTATCTTCTCTCTAGCTCGGAACACAAAACAGGGCCCGCAGGTTTTCCTAGAGGAAGTCCCGACCACAGAACAGTTGGAGAGTGGGAGATACTAGGTTTTAAGGAAGTCTGGAATTACACATGAAACATTATTTTCTTAATTAATTAAAAGTAATTCTCTTGCCCTATTTATATGCATGTACATGCTATTGATTATGAGCCCCTATTTACTTGAAAAAATGTTTAGAGTATCTTTAATACGCGCTGCTCATTCTTTGTCCTCTCGTACATTTACAGCTGATAGTGTGGCTGTTTGGGACCAATTAGAACTGGATTTTGCCTCAGGATTGCTCCCCAGGGCGGACAAATGTAGCCAATTCATCTCCAGCGACTTTTTTGCCCACGTACGTATCCACGCCAGCGCTTCAGAAGCAGTTTAAAATCCCCAGCCTTGGTTTTGCTTGATTTTGTTGTCGTTGTTATTGATAAATATTGGGTCATACACAAGCCACTTGTCAGTGACTTTGGCTCCACCTCACAGCTGCAGCTCCTAATAGGGCGTTTGAGTTGTGTCCTAGGAACCAAAAACTTTTTGCTGGGAAACAAACCCTACACATTCGCTGCTGCTTCAGTCTTGGAGATGGTCCCTAAAGATCATATTTTCTATCTTCTGTCATGTTTATTTCTTGATTTGTTCCGATATGGGAACATGGGGTAGATGTCTGTGTCTTTTTCCTCAACTTTTAAAAAAATTGAAATGGCCTAAAGAAGGGTAGGAGGGGAGAAACTATTGATCTTAGTCCTCTAGGTATATTTTAAACCAAAAGAGCATAGGCAAATAGACAGATAATTGTAATGGAGAGGGGAGGAGTTGGTAGGTAGGGAATTTGGGGGTCGTGTAATAGGAGTAACATATACAGTTTATCTTTCAGCTGTGCTGTATGTATTCTTTCCCTTGATACATACTGCACATGAACTGAACCCATGATCTGCTTGTCTTGGCATGTTTGAAGCCCCAGACACCCAACAGTATCATTACAGGAAAGACACAAAGCCCCAAAGACTCCAGGCAGGAAGGCGGCTGCCTTTGGGATGAATGGGGAGTTTATCTTGGCCTTGAAATTGTGGGGGAAGCACACCCACTCTTTCAGACTCCCTGGTTGTGCAGAGTTCAGGTCTTCCCTTAGTTGAAGTGCAGGGAGGGGATGAGGGGGGGAAGAAGCTGATTTTCGACATTTCAGAGGGACTCTTTCTATTTATCAGTGTTACCGAAGTATACGTTACTGGAGAAACAACAAAACAAGCTTAGAGCTGCAATTTTCAAGAAAATAGGATCCCCAAATATAAAAATAAAAAAGTAGCAGATAAAATGTATAATTCAATCAAATTACACAAAATTGCTTGAAAATCCAGAACAGTAGCAATCCATTATGCCTGTTTTATTAGTGACAAGTACAATTACTCTAAAATAAAGAACACTGGTGAATATATAATTGGCTGTAATCATGTTAGTGTTTGAATAAAAATGACGGGAACATTTAACACTTTGACAACAAAATGTTCAGAAATAACTTATTTATTCAAACAGTTTTTATTTTCCACCAAGTGAAGGAGAAACACAGTTTGCTTAGGAAAATCAATGAATTTTCCCTGCAATAAATAAATATCCAAAAGGGAAAAAAAAACCCAGCCCCACACCTCTATATTATTATTATTATTCTTTTTAACCAGCAAGACGCTTAATCCTGTGTTTGAAGTCAGCACTCGCCTAGCAGTTGTTCGGTGCTGAACTCCGCCACCTAGAGGAAGAGCTCTGCAGCTCACCCCAACGCCAACCCCTTTTCCTGCGGTAACCTCGGGAATCAAAGTTAATATTCCCTGGAAAATTGGACCCCAAACTACCTCCCCTCCCACACGCCCTCGCATCCCCTTCCGCCCTACAACGTCGTCACAATATTTTCTTAGTAATTGCTCTGCGCAATTGACGGAAGCGCCGATCTCCGGCAGCGCGGCGCTGTCCCAGGAAAGCGTGAGGGTGCACCGGGGAAGCGGGTCAGGCGATGGCTGGTTCTGGAGAGACAATCCACTTTCATCCAAAATTCGTTTAGAGCAGCCTGAATTCGGGTGGCATAAAATGACGGCTGGTGACAAAACCACCACATTCCAGTGCTTTTTTCGGGTTTTCTTAGAGAAAACAGCCCTGATCCCGCTGTCGGCCAGTTGGCACCGCGGGAGCTTTCCCCGACTTTTC
This sequence comes from Galeopterus variegatus, assembly GCF_000696425.1. Lineage (NCBI taxonomy): Eukaryota > Metazoa > Chordata > Mammalia > Dermoptera > Cynocephalidae > Galeopterus > Galeopterus variegatus. The sequence goes on along the minus strand of NW_007729248.1, from coordinate 42,185 downwards.
CTCAATCGACAGCTTCCTCCTCCCGCAACACGAAGATCTGAGATCTGAGCTTTATCTAATTAGTTTTTGGAGCCCAGTGGGTCCTTTTATTTTCCTAGGTGGGAAGCTTGAAGTACTGAGTTAAACGTATTAATGGAAGAGGCCATGTTTGGATGGGTCCCCCTGTGGCCAGGGAGACTGACGCAGGAGAAACCCCAGGTTTTTATCCTCAATCCCGGAGTTTGAAGAAACTTCTGGAGCACGCGAAAGGATTTGGAGCTGGATTCGGAGGCACTACGAGCTTTTTCCTATTTTATTCTTGGTAGATCCCATTGGCTCCTCAGGCAGAAAAAGAAAACCTCACTCCCTGATCTCGCCCGGCTGCTCTAAAGCAAATCTTGGGGAAGGCTGATGCTTAACGAGGGTGAAGGGGGCTATGTAAAA
>NW_007729248.1:40018-41220 GCF_000696425.1 Galeopterus variegatus | reverse complement strand
TGGGTCCTTTTATTTTCCTAGGTGGGAAGCTTGAAGTACTGAGTTAAACGTATTAATGGAAGAGGCCATGTTTGGATGGGTCCCCCTGTGGCCAGGGAGACTGACGCAGGAGAAACCCCAGGTTTTTATCCTCAATCCCGGAGTTTGAAGAAACTTCTGGAGCACGCGAAAGGATTTGGAGCTGGATTCGGAGGCACTACGAGCTTTTTCCTATTTTATTCTTGGTAGATCCCATTGGCTCCTCAGGCAGAAAAAGAAAACCTCACTCCCTGATCTCGCCCGGCTGCTCTAAAGCAAATCTTGGGGAAGGCTGATGCTTAACGAGGGTGAAGGGGGCTATGTAAAAAGATGTAACAACAGTAGTCTGAGCCCTCAGTATCTGGGTAGTACCCGTGCTGCAGACTCTGCGGTGATCCTGGCGCCGGCCCTCCAGGCTTCCTCTACGCCCCACCCGTCCGGTTTTGCATTATTTTGCTTTAAGGTACTTAAAACACTGTTTAAGCTGAAAATTTGCTTAGAAAGGCGGGGAAGAAATAAGCGAGCTGAATTCATATTGAGAAAAAGTGTGATAAATAATTGGGCCTCAACAGGGTTTCATTCCTTCTCTCTCTCTCTCTCTCTCCTTTCTTTTTATCCCTCCCTCCCTCCTTTCCTTCCTTGATTTCTCACTTCTCTCTCCCTCTCCCCCATCCCTGTCTGTATCCCTACCCCTGCCTCTACTTATCTCTATCTTCATCTCTGTCTACATCTCGCTCTATCTCTATTTCTCTAAGTCTAAGAGAAGAGAGGCAGCGTGAGGGTGGTGTAGGTGACCATTTATATGCTGTTTCAGAACCTTCTTAATTGTGGGTTCTTCGCTCCAACGCTGGAGTTTGAAGGAGACATCCTGGAGATGATTCTTCCTCTCCTCCCTCCAGAGACAATCTCAGAACCATGGACTAAGAAGCTTTTGTTGTACCATAGAAATTATTTTTTAGGATAATAGAAATAACTACGTATATTTAAAAAATCACGGACCTGTAAAACTGATGTCCCAGTGCATGCCTCCCGTATGGAGTTAGGCATGCCCCAAACTCACTCCATCCACCCACCTAAGTTTAAGTCCTCAGAAATGTTTCCTTTTATTTTATGCAAAGCTAGGGCTTCCACTCTCAACTCCCAGGTCTATCATTCCTCTCCCTCATGTTATTAACAGGGGATGT
>NW_007729248.1:30856-39326 GCF_000696425.1 Galeopterus variegatus | reverse complement strand
GCTTCCACTCTCAACTCCCAGGTCTATCATTCCTCTCCCTCATGTTATTAACAGGGGATGTCGGCCTTCCCCTACGTGTTTAGGCTGCTAATGCAGGCCACTTAATGCAACAAAAATGCTCATCTGTGGAGATTTTCCCAAGGCTAGTGGCAATGTTGGCTCCTTTTTTCTCTCTTTTCTTTTCAGGGCACGTCCATTACTCCCTCCCCCCTTTTTCTTTTCTTTAGATGGGGACTGGAGAAGGGGTCCAACAACTTTGAGCCAGGGTGTGAAGCTCCCTCTTTTTTCTCCTGCCTGCCAATCCATCTAGGGGAGGGTGAATTTTTGGTTTTCCCTTGAGAGCAGGAATAACTGGAAGCTTCGACCATAGCACTTGGTGGCCTCTCTCATTAACCTTCCTTCATCATTCCTCCAGCACACCTTTCCTTTCTCCTCACCTCAGTCTGTGAAAGCAGGTCAGGATTGCGCTCACAGCCACTTCTGCATGCTTCTTAGCCCCAGCATTTTTTGGTGAAGAAAACTCCACTACTTTCTTTTGTGTTGACAGGGAAGCTGAGTTGGAGATGCTCTCTATATTGAATTGTTTGTGTGTGTTGTGTGTGTCTGTCCAGTTATAATAACTTTTGTGGGAAGACTCTCAGGGGTTGCTGGAATTTTCCCCTCTATGGAGGAGATCCTCTGGAGGAAGGAATCACCTGAACATAAATGAAGGCCTTTTGTCAGGCCTTCTTACTCTTTCAAATAAGTCTGGCTTGGGAAAGTCATGTGTCTTCACAATTCATATGTACCCAGTTTCCAACGAGAAGGCCATCAGTGAGAAAGCGAAATAAAACTAACTTACTGTGCAATAAATATGATTCAATGGGTTTTGGTTTAAAAAGATGATTGTCTTCAATGTTCACAGCTGGAACACTTTTGCTTTTTAAAAACCGATGAAATGTAGGCATGAGAACTATTTTTTGACTCTGGCTCTACTACTCTCTTTGTATGGATCCTTAGGCAAATTACTTCACCTTTCTAGTTCTTTCTTCATCTGAAAAATAAGTAACCTGCAATCGTTAATGTGTAAAATACCATCTACTCACCAAATTCCCAACAACACCAAAGAATTATTCTAAAAGCCACACAAATCTTGGGGTTTTATTTATTTATTTATTTTTTAGAATAAGGAAGAAAATCTCATTTAAACGGCAGCAGCGACATCTAGTGACCATAATACTCAATAATAGCAATGAAGACAATGAAGGCGAGTGATTGGTTTCAGAGAGCCATGGTGGTTTTTCTAATTAATCTTGATTGTTTGGCAAAAAGTACCCTTTTGATATCAAAAGGTGTTTTTCTAAATTAGATTATGGTAATAAGAGAGATAAAGGAAAGATATTTAACTATTTCAAATCTGCTCCCAGGGCAGTTAAAGTGTTTAAAAACATTCTTCCAATGCTTTAAATTCCATGTCAAGAAACTAGTTCTAAAAAATAATTCTGTCGGTTATATTTTATTTAATTAATTTTGCAATTATCACCAAATGATATGCACAAATACTTAACAAAACTGAAAAAGTTAGAAATTTCTGATACTTCTTTTTGTCAGAACCAACAGACAAAAAGTTGATTTGAGATTGCTGTCTAGTCAATATCAGGGAATATACTAAAAATAACACCATCTTTTAAACAACCACATCTATGTTCTGTCTACAACACCTTTGCTCAAAATATTTTGAAATTCACAGAAATGAAATTCCTATGCCTGGATGGACTCCAACTCTTCTTTTAACAGCAAAGATTAAATGGACAATCTGGGCACAGGTGAAGTCTTAGCAATGGTAGACTACACTGTCCAAGACATTTCAGAATAGCAATTTTAGCATTTGTTTGGCATTTAACACTTTATTTTTATTTATTTATTTATTATTATTATTTTTTTGTCTTTTTTCGTGTCCGGCAACAGATCGCAACCCTCGGTGTCGCACCCGCACCTCGCTCAGCCAGTGAGCGGGAACCGGTCTGTATGTGGGATCCGAACCCTTGGCGGGAGCGCCGCCGTGCTTCCCAAGCGGCGCACTGTAGCAGTGCACCACCGGGCCGGCCCTTGATTAATTTTTATTTTTTTTCCTTTTTTTGTCTTTTTTCATGACCGGCAACGGATCGCAACCCTCAGTGTTGCTCCCGCACCTCGCTCAGCCAGTGAGCGGCCGGTCTGTATGTGGGATCCGAACCCTCGGCGGGAGCGCCACCGCGCTCCCAAGCGGCGCACTGTAGCAGCTTGCCACCGGGCCGGCCCCCATTTAACACTTTAAAGAGAGGTAATAGTAGAACTCATCTCATTCCCTTTGACTTTATAAGCTGACCATGTGCGTGGGTATAGTTTGTGCATGCACTTGCTGAAGCATGTGTGTGTTTTATTTCCTATTAGCAAAGGAGCTGATGACTACTGGAATATATAGGTCCATGTTTTGTAACTTAAAAGGAAACTGATTTTGTTTATTCTATTTTATTTTTCACCAATACTTCCTGTGTTTTTACTGTGGAATTTGGTCACTGATTGGCATGCTAGCTTGCTAGTTCTAGAGTGATAAGTTAACCAGACTAGATATTAACACCTGGGAGAATTTGAGCTCATCACAGCACTTCTCTGGACCTTAGTTTCCTTATACACAAAATGAGAAGACTGAATCTCTCTACTGTCCCTTATAGCCAAGAGATCTATGAATCAATAAATCATCAACCTTCTCTTAGGAAGATGCTTTTCTGGTGACTGTATTGTCATTTGCAACTCTTCAATATCAGTTCTGAATTCACCAGTTAGGCATCTCATCAGAAGTAAGAATTCTCCTTGTCCTGCCCATCTTCTCCTTTTTCTGTTTTAAAAAATAAGAAAAATCTTAGACTCTCCGGTCACCATTTTCTAACTCATTGGCATGCACTCAGCTCTCCCTTGCTGTCCATCCAGAAAAATCATAATGTGGGAATAGGAATAAACTGAACACAAAGCTGAGGCAGCTGTATTTAAGTTTCTCTAAAATGTTCCCATGTCCTCATTGTGATGATTAATAATTATTATTATTAATATTTTTAGGAACCAGGGCCAAAGTATTCTAGCTGCAAATAGTCCACATTTCTCCTCACTTCTGTGGCCCTGGGAATGCATTTCCTCAGGAGATGGCAATAAAATATCCAAGGCAAAATATTACCTCATGATGCAAATATGCTCAGCCTTTAATATGGGCTCCAGTGAGGCCGAAGACATACACAAGGGAAATTGTATCTACACTGACCTGGACTTCTAGAAAGAACACGGTTCATTACAAGGAAGATTCTGAATCTGTCCAAGGTGTTTTTCTTAGATACCTTTCTCTTGTTTCCGAGATATCTTACTGCTCTTTTTACTACTTGGACTGGTAATTAAAAGTTAAAATAACTTATGTTTGTATAAAATTAACAAGGCATGTTTTCTTCTGTGAATTACTCACAGACCTCATAAAGACATGTTATTTTATTTTAGAAGTCAGGCAACTGATCCATAGAGCTAAGTGAGTCTCCTAAGATCACACCATTAGGAGGATACAGAAAAGCATGAAGCCTGGCTTTGGATAGGCCACAACTTGCACTTGGTCATCCTTAGGGCTGGAGACGTCACACTGGGAATGGATGCTAATGACTGTTCATTAGGCCTCCCCGGGATTCCATCTACACATTTGAGAAGTCTCAACTTTTAAGGAATTCTTGAGATTCCTTGTAACATGCTAGAGTCTGTGCTTGCTCTCCATTCATGTGTGATTTTTCTCCTCTCAATGCTAATAATTATATATTCATTCTACAGGAAGGATAATCTTTGTAAAAAGACTGTACTGAATACATGTTTGTTAGTGATATTGGGAGCCAAGATCCTGGAGTTGGAGGGAATCTAAGGCATCACCTGATTCAATAGCTCTGGAGAGAGAGGACTATCTAGACCAACGGCCCCTGGAAACTGCTGAGTCGGAATCTGGATTATTCTGGGTATATTGGTGTTGCTTCCTGCCCATCTCCCTGGCTTCTTGGCATTAATGTATTTGGTTACTCCATTCTTGCTGGCCACCTCGTGGTCTGGTTTTTCAGATGGGCTGCGTGGTCAGCAGCATGCTGTGATCTAGCTAAGCACTCTTACTCTTGGCTGGGAGCTGTTAAGGCTTCTTGGATGTATTTTCTCTCAGGTAGCTCTCTGCTGCCCTCAACTGGCCTTCAGCCACCAGAGCTAGCTAGCTTCTGCATTCATGCTGATCCACTGTGTCCCTGGTTTCAAATTAATACAGCAGCATTATTTATGGTTTTCACAGCACGGAAAAATAAAACGAGGGCTTTTCATGTCCACTTATATTCTGTGTTCTCATTTTCTACAAGTTTGCTGATGGGCCATGAAGGAAGGTATCTGACTTTCACTCTTTTCAAATATTTGTGCTAGAGAATTTGGGAGGATTTACATGAAAGTATAAACCTTCTACTTAATTATCACGTTGATATACATTTCAGGTGACACGGTTCCAGGCCACAGATTTCTGAACATGCTGTACTTAGTTTTAAGGAATATTAAGCATTTTATCTTTAATGATATAAAGATTTAGGTAATTATATGAGGTCCATGAATGATGTGTAAACTTTCTCATTTATTCAGCTAATATGTATTGGGGATATACTATATGCCAGACACTATTCTTGGTGCTGAGAATACAGCATTGGATAAAGGAAACAAAAACAAAAACAAAATAAAATACCCTTTGCTTTTATCAAGCTTGCTTCCCAGTTGGAGAAGATAGACCTTAGGCCAAAAAATAAGCAAAATTCCCTTTAAGGAAATGCAGCATTCCTGTATGTATTTCCTACCATGAATACATAGTAGCAATTCTATGTTTGTAAGAATTTTTGTGTTAAGATTACAAGAGGCATAACCAGAAGTTAGGTAGGGAATATGTATGATACAAATATTCAATGTGTTTTTGTTTGTTCGTTTGTTCATTCACTCATTCATTCACTCATAAATCTACTGTGTGTAGTATAGACATACAAAAGTGGTTAATTCAGATGAGTGTATGAATCTCAGCTGCAGAGATTTTTTATCTTTTGATTCTATCACAATCTTCTCTCCTGTTGAAATGCCTGGTGGAATGACTAGTGGATGGAACGCCAGTTTGTTACTACCTATAATAGCTGTTACAGAAGTCCCTGGTATTGTTGCCTGCCATTGATGATGGTCTTTATTACTCTCTTTTTTTTAATTTGTTTTTATTCTGTTCTCTTTCTATGGCATTTCGTTTACCCACAGATAAGGTCTGATAGAGATCACTGAGCAAATGGAATAAGTTTTTCCTTTCCTATGTGGCAGACTACCAATCATAACTAAGTAGGTGAAATCAGCTGGTCTTCTCTTTTCATGAAGTCTATTTGAAATGGGTGTTTGTCACAGGTAAAACACAATTGGTTTACAAAAACAAAATGAAAACAAAATAAAAAAGTGGTAGGGGTATTATTTACAGGGCTTCTACGTAATATGTTTGTATTGAAAAAAAATAGTTCATATTGTGAGAAAAAGCTCATAATATAAAATTGGTTCTGGGTTGTTGGGTGAGTAGCTTCATTTTTTCCTTGGAGGATTTTTCTGTGTGGAATTTTCTAGTTTTGTTTTTATGGTGTGGTTTTCTTCTGCCAGGCAGTCATACGGCCATCTCACTGCACCATGTGGGTAAAGGCAGCAGGTAAGAATCTGAAAATCCTTGTCCTTCTATGAGAGCACTTCAAAAAGTTTGTGGAAAAGTAGAATTGAAAGATAGTACAAATCTTTCCGTGAGTTTTTTGAAGTACACTCGTATATTATGAGTTAGAAATGTATGCATTTACTAACAAATTATGTAAAATATCTTTAAGTTTTGTTTACTTCTCATTTTAGCTATAACATAGACTTGCTGTAAAAACTTTTCTGTTATATTATAAAGAAGAACATAAATATAAATTGGCTATTGAAACAAAACTCAGAGATAACTTTAGTTAACATTTTGCATAATTTTAAAAAACAGGCCTTTTCTATGCATAAATATATCCCTACTATATAGTATATTTTAAATAATTTAGGTCATGCTATGGGTACACTTTGTGCTCTACCTTTTTTTTATTCAGTGCTATACCATGAGTATTTCCCTGTAACTACTTGATTTTTGAAAACTACTATCACAAATGTCTATATTAATTTATGAATGAACAGTGAACAATTTAACCATTCTTTATTTTCCACTGCTTCACATTCAGGTTGTTTCTAATTTTTCATCGTTAAAATGACATTAGTTGTGTGTCTTTGCACGCAGATCTTCTTGTCATCTTTGATTATTTCCGTTTAATAGACTTTTTTAGGGGAAGAATTTTTTTTGGTCACATAGTGTTAATTTTTAAAAGACAGCTGCCACATATTGAAGAATGGTATTTAATTACAATTTCACTAATATACACTTGCATTGGTATCTGTCAAAGTGTCTGTCTTATTGACCCCTCACCAAATATTAAATTTTCTTTTGCCCATTTAAGAGAAAAAAGATAATAATTAAAGCTAGCTTTAATGCACCTTTCTCTATTGACCAGCAAGATCGAATTATTTTTTCAGATATTTAATAACATTTTAAATTTCTTCTGTGATCTTCTGTTGTTTCTTTTGTCCATTTTCTATTAGGAAATTGTGCTTTCTCTTTTTTAAATTTAATTTAATTTAATTTTACTTATCAAAGTACATCGTACGTGATTTTCATGCCCCTTTACCCGTTACTGTCCACTCCCTCCCCTCCCCCTGCCACATCGTATCTGTGCACTTGGCTTAAATAGTTCAAGGGATTTTTGTGGTTGTTCTATCTTCTTCCCCCCACCATTTATTTGTTTGTGTGTTTATTTATTTATTAATTTTCAGCTCCCACAAATAAGTGAGAACATGTGGTATTTCTCTTTCTGTGCCTGACTTGTTTCACTTAATATAATTTTCTCTAAGTCCATCCATGCTGTCACACATGGTAGTATTTCATTCTTTTTTATAGCAGAGTAGTATTCCATTGTGTAGATATACTCCAGTTTCCTTATTCACTCATCGGATGATGGACATTTGGGCTTGTTCCAGCTCTTGGCTATTGTTTATAGAGCTGCAATAAACATTGGAGTACAGGTATCCCTTCAGCATGATGATTTCCATTCCTCTGGGTATATTCCCAGCAATGGAATCTCTGGGTCATATGGTAGATCTATCTGTAATTGTTTGAGGAACCTCCATATCATTTTCCATAAGGGCTGCACCATTTTGCAGCCCCACCAACAGTGGATGAGAGTTTCTTTTTCTCTGCAACCTCTCCAGCACTTATCATTCTCAGTCTTTTGGATGTTAGCTATTCTAACTGGGGCGAGGTGGTATCTCAGTGTGGTTTTGATTTGCATTTCCTGGATATTGAGTGATATTGAGCACCTTTTCATGTGTCTGTTGGCCATTCGTATATCTTCCTTTGAGAAATGTCTGTTCAGCTCCTTTGCCCATTTTTTAATTGAGTTATTTGTTTTTTTTTGTTGTAACGTTATTTGAGTTCCTTGTATATTCTGGATATTAATCCTTTGTTAGATGTATATTTAGCAAATATTTTCTCCCATTTTGTTGGTTGTTTTTTTTTTACTCTGTTGATTGTTTCTTTTGCTGTGCAGAAGCTTTTTAGCTTGATATTATCCCATTTGTTTATTTTACCTTTAGTTGCCTGTGCTTTTCGGGTCCTATTCATGAATTCTGTACTCACTCCTATTTCTTGGAGTGTTTCCCCTATGTTTTCTTTAATGAGTTTGACTGTTTCAGGGTGTATATTTAATTCTTTAATCCATTTTGAGTTGATTTTGGTATATGGTGAACGATATGGGTCTAGTATCACTCTCCAACATATGATTATCCAGTTTTCCCAGCACCATTTGTTGAAAAGGCAATCTCTTCCCCAGTATGCTGACTTGCTACCTTTGTCAAAGATCAGATGGCTGTAGGCATATGGGTTAATTTCTGGGATCTCTATTCTGTTCCATTGATCTGTGTGTCTGTTTTTATGCCAGTACCATGCTGTGTTGGTTATTATAGCTTTGTAATATAGTTTAAAGTCAGGTAGTCTTATGCCACCAGCTTTATTTTTTTTGCTTAGGATTGCTTTGGCTATGCATGGTCTTTTGTTGTTCCATATAAATGTCTGGATAGCTTTTTCCATCTCAGAGAAAAATGTCATTGGAATTTTGATGGGGATTGCATTGAATTTGTAGATCACTTTGTGTAATATGAACATTTTCACAATGTTAATTCTTCCAATCTAAGAGCATGGGATATCTTTCCACTTCTTGTGTCCTCTTGAATTTCTCTCAAAAGTAGTTTGTAGTTCTCTTTGTAGAGATTTTTCACATCCTTGGTCAGGTTTATTCCTAAATATGTTATTTCATTTTTTTTTTTT
>NW_007729248.1:29798-30846 GCF_000696425.1 Galeopterus variegatus | reverse complement strand
CTTTATTTTTTATGTTTGAGATTGCTTTGGCTATGCATGGTCTTTTGTTATTCCATATAAATGTCTGGATAGCTTTTTCCATCTCAGAAAAAAATGTCATTGGAATTTTGATAAGGATTGCATTGAATCTGGAGATCACTTTGTGTAATATGAACATTTTCACAATGTTAATTCTTCCAATCTAAGAGCATGGGATATCTTTCCATCTTCTTGTGTCCTCTTTAATTTCTCGCAACACTGGTTTGTAGTTCTCTTCATAGAGATTTTTCACATCCTTGATCAGCTTTATTCCTAAATATTTTATTGTTTTTGTGGCTATAGTAAATGGGTTAGCTTTCTTGATTTCTTTTTCTGCATGTTCACTGGTGGAGTATAGAAATGCTACTGATTTTTGTGTGTTGATTTTGTACCCTGCAACTTTGCTGAAATTGTTTATCAACTCTAGGAGTTTTTTACAGAGCTTTAGGCTGTGCAATATATAGGATCATATCATCTGCAAAAAGGGATAGCTTAACTTCATCCTTTCCAATCTGGATGCCCTTTATTTCCTTCTCTTCTCTGATTGCTCGTGATATTTGCCTCATAGAATGAGTTTGGGAGAATGGCCTCTGTTTCAATCTTTTGGAACAGTTTGTAGAGCATTGGTATCAGTTCCTCTTTGAAGATTTGGTAGAACTCTGCAGTGAACCCGTCCAGTCCTGGGTTTTTCTTTGTTGGGAGCGTACTCATAACAGCTTCAATCTCTTTTATTGTTATTGGTCTCTTCAGCTTTTCTATATCTTCTTGCCTCAGTTTTTGTTGCTTGGATTTATCCAGAAATTCATCCATTTCCTCCAGATTTTCAAATTTGTTGGCATATAGATGTTTATAGTAGTCTCTAATGATTCCTTGTCTTTCTGAGGTGTCAGCTGTAATATCACCTTTCTCGTTTCTAAGTTTTCTTATTTGGGTCTTCTCTCTTCTTTTCTTAGTTAGTCTTGCTAAAGGTTTGTTGATTTTATTAATCTTCTCAAAGAACCAACTTTTTGTTTTATTGATCTTTTCGTAT
>NW_007729248.1:27452-28844 GCF_000696425.1 Galeopterus variegatus | reverse complement strand
CTGATCTTAATTATTTCTTTCTGTCTACTAACTTTAGGCTTGGATTGTTCTTGTTTTTCGAGATCTTTAAGGTGAAGTGTTAGGTTATTTATTTTCCATCTTTCCATTCTTCTTAAATAAGCATTTAATGCAATAAATTTTCCCCTTAAAACTGCTTTTTCAGTATTCCATCAGTTTTGGTATTATGAGTCATTTTCTCATTAGTTTCAAGAAATTTTTTGATTTCCTGTTTAATTTCTTCTTGGACCCACATGTCATTAAGTAGAATGTTGTTTAATTTTCATGAGTTTGTGTGGTTTTTGGAGTTTTGTTTATTATTGATTTCTAATTTTAATCCATTGTGATCAGAAAAAAATACATGGANGCTTTGTGACCTAACGTGTGGTCTATCCTGGAGAATGTTCCATGTGTTGATGAGAAAAATGAATATTCTGAATTTGTTGGGTGGAATGTTCTGTAGATATCTGCCAAATCCAATTGGTCTAAAGTATTGTTTGGATTTTGTGTTTCTCTGTTGATATTTTGCCTAGATGATCTGTCCAATGTTGAGAGTGGGGTGTTCAGGTCCCCCACTATTATGGCATTAGTGTCTATTTCTTTCTTTAGATCTAATAGTGTTTGTTTTGTAAAACTGGCTGCTCCAACATTAGGTGCATATATATTTATGATTGTTATGTCTTCTTGATGGATAGATCCTTTTATCATTATATATTGGCCATCTTTATCTCTTTTAATGGATTTTACTTTAAAGTCTATTTTTTCTGATATAAGAATAGCTACTACAACTCGTTTTTCATTTCTACTTGCATGATATATCTTTTTCCATCCTTTCACTCTTAGTCTATGTGTGTCTTTACAGGTCAAGTGAGTCTTTTGGAGACAGCATATTGTTGGGTCCATCTTTTTAATCCTGTTCATCAGTCTGTGTCTTTTGAATGGGGAATTTAGTCCCTTTACATTCAGAGTTATTATTGAAAGGTGTTGATTTACTCCTAGCATTATACTGTTTTTTGTTTAGATGTCTTAAGTATCTTTTGTTCCTTTCTTTCTAATTTTCTGTTTGTCTTCTGTATTTGTTTGTTTCTTGGGGTGATAGATAAACTATTTTTTCTCTCTTTTGTTTGCATTTTTGTTTTTCTGGTTGGTATTATTCTTTCTTGTGTATTCATGGTAGTGATGGTTGTTTTTGTGGTATCAAACTCAGTACTTCCTTGAGAATTTCTTCTAGGGCTGGTCATGTGGTAGTGAATTCCCGCAGTTTTTGTTTGTCTGAAAAATATATTATTTGTCCTTCATTTCAGAAGGATAGCCTGGCTGGGTAAAGTATTCTTGTCTGGCAATTTTTGTCCTTGATTGTTTTGAATATATCATCCCATTCTTTTCTGGCTTTTA
>NW_007729248.1:23496-26842 GCF_000696425.1 Galeopterus variegatus | reverse complement strand
TTATGAAATAGTGATCTAGGAGAGCGAGAGAGTAAGCAGACGATGCAAATGGAGTGTGATTGCCAAGCAGTGTAATGGAACTACCTGAGATTCATATTCATTAATTTAATTGAGACCAGTTGACATGCTGTATGTTTTCTCCAGCCATGTTAGTTGCAGGGCCTCCAGAACTAGCAAGGCAGAAAATTATGTATAACCAAGGTTGCAGTTCATCCAAATGAATGTGAATGAGAGAGATAAGGGGATTGGGGATGTAATAAAGAGTTACTGCAATGACTGGTCATGGAATTAAAGCTGGTAAGAAGGGAAAGGAGTATATCAGGGAATAGAGAGAAGTGAAGAGCATATGTGGAGGACCTACTGGACCCTGTGGTAAATTCTTAGCATAAGTTAATCCAAGCCTTTCTTCCAAAAAACTGGCATTGTGATGACCCTAAAGCCATACTGTATGGAGGGGGGGTTGAACAATCCTAATCTCTAGCTCCTCATAGGCTGTGAGTTACTCCCATCATGATGACTTGTTTTGACAAACTCAAAGCACTTTCATAGTTCCTATTCTCTGGTACACCAATGAAGGAGGAAAGGGCAGGAACTAATATTTCTGTTTTATATCTAGATATACAGGATATACAGAAGTTGGCATAGAGAGGGGATCTCTGGACAAGGTTTTAAAATATACATAGTTGAAATTTACTGTTAACACCAATCACTATTTCTCTGTGTGACACTTTTAGCTTCCTCAGTTCAAGTGCTCAGCAATTCGTGCTGCTTTGTGATTGCTCCATGTTCCCACTGCAGCCTCCCTCCTGAGTTGGCAGGCAATACCCATCCAACCCTCATTTTCTTTTCTTTCAGGCTTCCTTCATTGAAGACTGCCTGTGAATTGTTCAGTCCTGCCAAGCAACACAGTAGCCACTTGGGTAAAGTAATTTCAACTTGGGTTAAGTTCCTAATGTTTTATCTGTTTCAGAGTGGTGGTTTTCAGAATGCTCTTTCCTCAACCCATACTAAAAAACATAGTTTTTGTTATGAGCCAGGTCACAAATACATATACAGTATCTACATACACATCCATATGCAACTGAAACAAAATTTTCTGAAATTATACCCTTACTACCCATGATGCACTCTGATATTTTCTATTGTATTCTATTTAGAAACTTACTGGATGGACTTGCTAAGTTACTTACCAACTACTAATGGTTGATGGACTGTGGTTTGACAATAAGGGGAAATTTTGATTCTAACAATCCAGGTATGTTATAATCAAGGAGGAGATTTAAAAGAGGCTCCATAAAGGTATATNTTAGAATAGTTACTCTAAATTCCTTGTCTGTCATTTCAAAGACTTCCTGTTCTATAGGATTTAGCACTTGTAAGTTATTAATTTCCTTTGGTGGTGATGTACTTTCTTGACTTTTCATATTTCTGGTTTCTTTCCTTTGTTGTTTTGTCATTGTGGACGGGGGTGTCAATGTTCACTAGTTTACTGTGATGTCTGGCTTGGATCCTGAAGGGACTGCTGTTTCTGGACAGCAAAACCTAGCCTGGACTGAAAGTCCTGTCCTGTCTGCCTTTACTGGCTGATCAGGGGGCTGTGGGAGTCCAGAGCCTCTCAAGTCACTCATGGAGACAGATGTCCTGGGCTGGAAGTCCCGCCCCACCTGCCTTCATGGGCTTGTCATGCTCTGGGCTTGGGAGCCCATGCCTCTCAGGTCACTCACAGAGATTGATGGCCTGCACCAGAAGTCCCGCCACACCTGTGTTCACCAGTTTGTCTGGCTCAGGGCTTGGGAGCCCAGAGCCTCTCAGGTCGTTCATGGAGATGGGACAGCCTGCACCAGAAGTCCCACCCTGGCCCTGCTTGCCTTCTCTGGCCAGCACGCTTGGAGTGTGTGGGCCCAAAAACTCTAAAGTCTCTCTTTGAAATGGGGAGCAACCTGAACGGGGGTCCTGTGGCAGGTGGCTCCTGTTCATTCCAGCACAGATTTCGGGTCCTCTGTCACTGCTCCTCAGAAGCTGAAAATTGGTCGCTCTGTGGGAGAGAGCAATACCAGGAACTGCCTACTCTGCCATCTTGACCCCTCCTCAGGATATTGTGCTTTTCTTATTAATTTTTAAGGGCTTTTGCAGATAAGAATATTAACCCTTTGTCATCTGGCTCAAATATATTTTACAGTTTTTTATTGATCTTTTCAGTCTATAATATTTTGGTTGTTGACAAATATACATTTTATGTATATTCAGATGTTGAAATCATAATGAGGTTAAAAACCTCAAAGTTTAAAACATGTGCCTAAAAAGCTCTGGAGTTACACTACCTGGGTTTGAATTTGATTTCATCACTTTCTGGCTCTGTGACTTTGTGTAAATTATTAAACCTCTCTGTACTTCAGTTTCACTAAGTGTATCATGGAGATAATGCTAACTCACCCCACAATGTTTTTATGAGGATAAAATGAATTGAACTTATAAGGAAGATACTTAGAAGAGTAACAGGTAAGTGGTAAGCATAAAATAAAGATTTACCACTCTGTTATTGTTCACAGTATTCAAATTTATGAATTTTTAAGTTTTTTTCATTTACTTTTAATACTAATACTTTACATATCTAGAGATAAGTTAAATATTAATTTATGTTTTATTAACTGAATTTCAAATTTAGCTAAGTTTTTGGATACTAGTTTTATAAATTATATGCATATTTAATTTGTTTATTTTGGAGGAAATACTGTTATGTCTTTTATTTATGTATGAAATAATAATTTTCTTCATTTGTTCAACAACTATTTATTGAACTTCTACTACATGCTAGGATCTGTAGTTGAAGAAAATAGTGAGTAAGGCAGATACAAATTTTGCTTTTGTGGAGCTTACATTCCATTTGGTGGAAGACAATAAAGAAAATAAATTAGTGTCATGAAAAATATAATGGGGAAAATAAAGGGGATAGAGAGTGCAAAACAGAGTGCAATTTCAAATAGGTTAGCCATGGGAGACCACTGAGTGTATTAGTTTTCTAATGGTACCTAACAATCTAATTTGCTGCCTATTTTGCTGCCTGAAGAAACAAATTCAGTAGCCTAAAAGAACACAAATCTATTATTTCATAGTTTCTGTGTGTCAGGTTAAGAGTATAGACACAAGCTACCTGAGTGCTCTGCTTAGATCTTTACTAGGCTAAAATCAAGTTGTTGGCTATGCTCTGGTCTTCATTTGGAGCTCAAGGTTATCTCCAACGTTATTCAGGTCATTGGCAGAATTTAATTTTTTGCAGTTATAGACCTGAGGTCCTTGTTTTCTTGCTAGCTCTTTGCTGAAGTCACTCTCAGCTCCTAGAAGTAAC
>NW_007729248.1:0-21683 GCF_000696425.1 Galeopterus variegatus | reverse complement strand
AGGTAGACATGATATCAGAATATTGGTTTTGGTTATATTAAGTTTAAGGTGTCTAACTGTCATCCAGTGGAAATGTCAAGTGGACAGTTGGATATGTGAGTCTGGAGTTCAGAAGATAGTCTGGATTGGAGATAAAAATTTGACTGTTATCAGCATAAGTAGAAGAAAAGTCAGGAAGGCTGAATGAGATCACCAAAGGACTAGTATGTAGAGAAGAGGACCAAGGACTGACTCCTAGAGGACTCCAAAGTTAAGAGGCAGGGGAAAAGAGGAGGAGCAGCAGCTGGGATTAGAGGAAAACCAAAAGTGTATTGTGACCTGGAAGCCAAGGAAAGGCGTGTTGGTGATCAATTTTGTCAAATGTTGCTGAAAGATCAAGTGAGGTGAAGAGAGAATTTTGATTGAATTTAGCCATATGGAGGTCACTGTTAACCATGAGGAGGATANCTGAGGTCCTTGTTTTCTTGCTAGCTCTTTGCTGAAGTCACTCTCAGCTCCTAGAAGTAACCTGCATTTCCTTGACATGTGACTTCCATAGGCAATTCACAACCTGGTGTCTGTGTTTTCTTTGAGGCCAGCCAGGTTGTCTGTCTCTGATGTTTCACCTTCTTTTAAAGGCTACTCTGATTAGGGCAGTCCCACCCAGTATAATCTGAATAATTGCCCTTTTGATTAGCTGAAAGACAACAGATTAGTAACCTAATCATGAGAGTAATATTCTACTACATCACAAGTCAATTCATACTCAAGGGGAGAGAATCATATATTGTGTGCATATGGGGATGGGGGGAGGCAGGCAGAGAAAGACATCCTGGAGGCCCTTTTAGAATCTACCTATCACAGAGAAATTGGTGTTTGAGCATGCATCAAGAAATTGAGAGAGTGAGCCACAGGGTTACTGAGGAAAAAGCACGTCAGGCAGAGGAACAGCCCTAACAAAGGCTATGAAATTGAAGTATTTTGGAATGTTTAAACAATAGCAGTTTTGGTGTGGGGTTGCATAACTGAATAGAACACTAAGGGGATTAGAAAATTGAAATCAGAGACATAATGGAAGATAGGTGATTATATAGGCTCTTGTAGGTCATTATAAGGACTTCTACTTTTACTGTGAGTAAAATTGGTAGGTGGATGGGGCATTTGTGGAGAATTTTTAGCAATTGAGTAATAAAATCTAACACTTTAAATAATTCCTTCTACAGTCTTGCTGAGAATAAGCTGTTGAGACACAGGATGGGAAGCTCATCAAGTTAAAAGGCTATTGCAACAATTTAGGTAAGAGATTATGGGGATCTTGATCTAGGTTATTAGCAGTGGATGATTAAAAGTTGTATTTTGTATGTGTTTTGAAGGTAGAGTCTATTGGTTTGTCTGATGGGATAAACAAGAGGTATGAAAGAAAGAGAAGAATCAACATTAACTAGAAAACTTTCGGCCTGAACAACAGGAAAAATAAAGTTTCGATTTACTGAGGAGGAGTAGACTCTGGGTGGACAAGGTAGACATGATATCAGAATATTGGTTTTGGTTATATTAAGTTTAAGGTGTCTAACTGTCNGAAGAGAGAATTTTGATTGAATTTAGCCATATGGAGGTCACTGTTAACCATGAGGAGGATAGATTCATTAGAATGGTGGAGATGAAAAACTCCTGGGTTGTTAAAAATAAATGGGAAAAGAAGAATTTGAGATAAAGTGTATAGACAGTTAATCGAGCAGTTGTGCTAAACAGGAAGCGAGAGTAGAAGCATTAGCTAGAGGAAAGGTGGAGCCATAAGAGATTTTTATTTTTAATGGGAGAAAAAGTATGTTTAATTGCTGATGGAAATGATCCAGTAGAGAGGGAATATCTGATGATATAGGAAAGAAAGGGGAGAATTGTTGGAGGCATGTCAATGCATGGAGGAAGTAACTTGGGATCAGGTGCACGAGGTGAGAGGGGTTGGATTTAGATAGGAGTATTAATAGTCACCTTTCATTAAGGGGAGACAGAAAAGTACATAGGTACAGAAGGTTGTGGTATTCTCTTCTGATTGCTTCAGTTCTCTCAATGTACTAGGAAGCAAGGTCAGCTATGACTGAGCATAATGATGCATGTGCTTAAAATGTGAGGAGGAAGGATTAGTTATGAAATAGTGATCTAGGAGAGCGAGAGAGTAAGCAGACGATGCAAATGGAGTGTGATTGCCAAGCAGTGTAATGGAACTACCTGAGATTCATATTCATTAATTTAATTGAGACCAGTTGACATGCTGTATGTTTTCTCCAGCCATGTTAGTTGCAGGGCCTCCAGAACTAGCAAGGCAGAAAATTATGTATAACCAAGGTTGCAGTTCATCCAAATGAATGTGAATGAGAGAGATAAGGGGATTGGGGATGTAATAAAGAGTTACTGCAATGACTGGTCATGGAATTAAAGCTGGTAAGAAGGGAAAGGAGTATATCAGGGAATAGAGAGAAGTGAAGAGCATATGTGGAGGACCTACTGGACCCTGTGGTAAATTCTTAGCATAAATTAATCCAAGCCTTTCTTCCAAAAAACTGGCATTGTGATGACCCTAAGCCATACTGTATGGAGTGGGGGTTGAACGATCCTAATCTCTAGCTCCTCATAGGCTGTGAGTTACTCCCATCATGATGACTTGTTTTGACAAACTCAAAGCACTTTCATAGTTCCTATTCTCTGGTACACCAATGAAGGAGGAAAGGGCAGGAACTAATATTTCTGTTTTATATCTAGATATACAGGATATACAGAAGTTGGCATAGAGAGGGGATCTCTGGACAAGGTTTTAAAATATACATAGTTGAAATTTACTGTTAACACCAATCACTATTTCTCTGTGTGACACTTTTAGCTTCCTCAGTTCAAGTGCTCAGCAATTCGTGCTGCTTTGTGATTGCTCCATGTTCCCACTGCAGCCTCCCTCCTGAGTTGGCAGGCAATACCCATCCAACCCTCATTTTCTTTTCTTTCAGGCTTCCTTCATTGAAGACTGCCTGTGAATTGTTCAGTCCTGCCAAGCAACACAGTAGCCACTTGGGTAAAGTAATTTCAACTTGGGTTAAGTTCCTAATGTTTTATCTGTTTCAGAGTGGTGGTTTTCAGAATGCTCTTTCCTCAACCCATACTAAAAAACATAGTTTTTGTTATGAGCCAGGTCACAAATACATATACAGTATCTACATACACATCCATATGCAACTGAAACAAAATTTTCTGAAATTATACCCTTACTACCCATGATGCACTCTGATATTTTCTATTGTATTCTATTTAGAAACTTACTGGATGGACTTGCTAAGTTACTTACCAACTACTAATGGTTGATGGACTGTGGTTTGACAATAAGGGGAAATTTTGATTCTAACAATCCAGGTATGTTATAATCAAGGAGGAGATTTAAAAGAGGCTCCATAAAGGTATATTTTTGAAGAAAAAGGCCTATGGTTTGACAATAAGGGGAAATTTTGATTCTAACAATCCAGGTATGTTATAATCAAGGAGGAGGTTTAAAAGAGGCTCCATAAAGGTATATTTTTGAAGAAAAAGGTCTACTTTTTCTCTTTAAATTATACCATATTTATGGTAATGCAAATAAATTATCTTAGGTAATATGCTAGTGAAATAGCCTGGTATACTTAGGAGAAATAAATTGTGGTTTTACCTCCATCATCCTATCCAAAACAAATGGTAAGATACTAAAGAATAAATAAGTCACACTGTGTCTAATCTTTAAAAATACACTTATGGAGTATGTTAAATGAGAATAACAATTAAGAACATATTTGTTAATTTTGATCATCAGTTTCTCATCTCTAGGGCACTGTTACCTTATTTTCTAACGTAAAGACAACTATATAACAATAAGTGCCAGTCATCATTCTAAGAGCTTTAAGAGCAATTCACTTTTTCTAGTAATAACTTCATATGGTTAGAGTTGTTTTATAGTTTTCATTTTACAGATGAGAGAACTGAGGCACAGAGAAATTAAGTAACTTGCCTTAGGTTCCCTAGTAAGTAAGAAAGTCAGGCAGTTTTGTTCCCTGGTCCATGCTCTTAACCACTATCAGATAGCTACTACTACTGCTTAGGGATGGCTAAGTCAGGATTTTGTCATTTTCATAGGTTTCCTAGTGTTTTATGTCCTAACTTTCTTTTTAATCTGCAAGGGAGTCAATAATTTTCTGTTATATTAATAGTTGCCTTGTATTGAGTTCACTGTCCTTATTACTTTTATTAATAATCACTTAGGACACCCATGAAGTAAATGCTTTTGTTATTTCTTTTATTATTTTTCACCCTAGACTACAGGTGAGAAAATTGAGGCCTACATAACCAGATATTCTGAGCGAGATCTTGCAGCTGGTGGATGGTGAAGATAGGTGTCAAAGCCCAAGGCTTTCTGCTCTAGGACTAAGATATTACTCCACTGCTCCCACATCTTACTTCATATTTCCACCTTCTCTCCAGAACACCATATTTACAATGTAGGTTGCCTTTCTATTGACCTTGGCCTCCCACTCTGCTTTCCGTTCTAAACTTTTAACCAGTCCATCCTGACTTTCCACTGCTGCTGCTCTTCTATCACTGAACTCATACCTCTGTGTGGCCAGTGTCTTTAATGAAGCACTCACATTGTTTGCCTTTCAATCACTATCTGCCTTGTTCCTTTGAAACTGTCTCCTTTTATGGTAGAAGGGGTTATTTATTTCCACTAGGAAACTTCATTGTTTAGGTCAGAAGTCCTGGTTTTCTAACAAAGTGCTACCAGCAAGACCTTTATCCTTGGAAACAAGAACACACTTTTCCTCTAAGGGTTACTATTTTTCTATTATAAATCATCCCTCAGATGCAGAAGAGCACCTGTTTTTATTGCTCACTATGTGTGGATTATGCATTTACATTTTTGGAGCACCTCAGCAGGTCTAAAGTATTAATATTAAATCCCCCAGTGATGAAAAAACCCAGCTCAAATGTGCGCCTCTGTGTTATGGGTTACATGAATCTTTTTGGACCAAAATACTAAATAGCTTACAACTCAGTCAGAAATACTGATTTTGCTTTGTTTTGTTTTGTCTTCTCCTAAGAATTCTAGAATTCAGTTTAGAGAAAAAGTGTTCTAGGGTAAATACAAAATATACACTGTTGAAGAGAGATAAACTATAACTATGTAAGATAAATACAATCAAAGATATATAGGGGCATGCTAGGTTTTAAAGTAACTCATAGAGTTATATCTGTGTTTCCTCAAATTGTTCAAAATGATTATTTCAAACCCAAGGACATTGTAGGCAGCCTCCCAAATGAAGCTTATAAAAATATGTGTTTCTTAAACTTTGTGACATATTAGAACTCTCTATCACTCTGAACTGCTTTATTGGGCAATTGTACAGTGTTGTTGCTACAGGTTTCTTATGAGGCTTCTATCATTTCTCCTATTTACTGTATTTGTGGTGAGCCATTTATTGGGATGAGGGAGTGGAAGCGACTTTAAAAATTACTGGGTTTGCATATGGCTCATCATAGATTTAAGTATTTTACAAAATGACTCCTAATTGAGACCTGATAGGATATGTGAATCTCAGTAGCTGAAAAGGAATGGGGTCCAGCTTAGTGGAAAGACCACTGAACATCAGAGGACCCAAATCCTAAACTCCATTCTATTAATAATGCCTGTTTCACATGGGCTTCTCATTTTAATCTCTCTCATGTTCCTTCTCTCTAAAATGGAGTTCAGAATACCTGCCAGATCTAACTCTAGGATTTATTCTCAAGAGCAAGTAAAATGTAAGTGAAGGAGGTTTATACATAGCAAATGAAAGATTCTGTAATTTTATTTCTGAATTTAGTTTGTGTTGGGATTCTGGAACAAACCCTGCAGAAGATGAGAATATTTGCTGTCACTGTCTTCTTTGATTTTTAAGTCCCTATATCTTCAAGTATACTGAATTGTTAGAATATTATACTATTTGTTAAGTATTCAAAATGAAACTTACCAGAAAATCTTCTAAACTTAACAAATATTATCTACTTGATATAGTACCTAAAACTTTTCATGAATTTTAATAAAAATGAGTCATATGGTTTTTTTGGGTATAAATCCACCCATCAATTTGGACGGCATAGTAATGCAGCTGCTGTACATTTTCTTCACAGATTATTTGTAATGTCGTTAGTCACTGTTAGGTCTATTAGTCAGAAGTTTCAAGTCTATAATGAGACCCACTTGTGGCTGTCATTTTTAGTAATCATTTAGAACAAAATGTTGACATACAATTTAGTGTGTTGAAATTCAGCTTTATTCACAGATTTCTCCTGTTCTTTTGCAAATCAACATGTATAATCTCAAAATAACAGTACCTCTCCACATTGTAATACATATTTTGAATGTGTCATTGTATTAATTTTTTGCCCTGTACTATTTCTGTTAATTAATTTTGCCCTTTAACTTTTACTGATCAGTGTGGACTAAATTGTAATTGCAAAATTTCTGTGAAATAATACCAAATTAAGGCTGATAGTGGCATGCTGTGAGTTATTGAGGGCTATTAACATTTTTGAACATGGTAAGTTAATTTAAAACCAGATAGACTTGGAACCAACTTTTGATTTATGTCTAAACTCTAGTTGTGAAGAATTTTGAATATCATATTATGGTTCAAATTTCCTTGCAGTGTCTGATAAAATGCTGGTGGTTTGGAAACATGTAGCCTTACATTATCTCTATCCCATTCTACTGTTCTTAGGAAGTTAAAATATGCAATGAGGTAAGGAATTAAGTATCTCATAAATGTTTGTATTAATTTCTGTAAATGAATTGAAATATTAACTTTAATATAGATTGGCCAGTATTGGTGATTATTTACTTAGTAGGTGAACACATAATCTACATATTTCACACAAAGTACTATATCAGGTGATGAGGGTAGAGAGTGATGAGTAAAATTTAGTTCCTTCTCCCAAGAAACTCAGAATCTGGTAGAGGACATGAACACATAGTCATATGGTGCCAAGAAATCAGTGCCACACTGGAGGTATGCACTAGGACCCTGGAAATAGAGAAGAAAGCATGTGGATCTTCAGGTTTAGAAAAGCCTTCCTGGAAGAGAAGTCTCTTAAGCTAAGTCTTCAAGAATTATTTAAAAAAATCAATGTAATACAGGAAAATGTAAAAATAATCAATTTAGAAGAGCTTGTAATAAAAGTAACAGATCCATTTTCTCTTCAAAAGCTACTTGAATTCCTAGAGGAAAGCTCTTTTAATTATTTTTGCTTGCATTTCTTTTGGTGGTTCCTTCATAATACTAAATTATATGCTTATACTTCCTTTGGATGTTTTAGAGTTGTCATTTTATTACTTCTTCAGGTGATTTTTGTGATAATAGTAATATCCTAATATGAGTACATTACTGTGAGATGATATATCATCCTCCCTATTCTTTCCTCTGCCTTTTTACCTGTATGACTTTCAACCATTTATCAGCTAAGCTATTATTTTTATTTTAAGATTTTATTATTTGTAAAAATAATAAAAAACTTGATATAAAACAGCAACCAAATCTTTTACTCTTTCTCCATAAATTGACTGAAAATTTACATTTTTGGGGACTATGTTGGGTCCTGTACTGTGCTGTGATGGAATGGATCTCTTTTCTTACTATAAATTGCTTAAAGTCATGCCAAAGTTTTATTTTCTCTACATATGATTCATGGCTTTTTACATCACTTTCTTCTGTTTTATTTAGGCTAGCAATTGACTTTTCTCTTTCAAAGAGGTTATATTACCTTAAAGAGGTATCTTTAGTACATTTTCTCCCCTGTATTCTCAAACTGAGGTCTTTTCTTAAATGCCTTCCTCCTGACACTATCCATCCTCCTACTCTAATCCAAATCAATTACCCTCTAGGATTGCTGTACAGCCTCTGTCCAGGAATTTCCTGCACTGCTTTCCTGAGTGGGATCCACCCTTTCTGAATCCCGTTTCTCCTCCTCCTCCTCATGTTCTTCCTCCTTTTTCTTCTTGCTTATTTTTTTCTTCTTTGCTTATTTTCTTCTCCCTTATTTTTCTATGAACATGATATGTTTTTAAGAAAGGATATGTGACAAATACATATCATGTTAGTAAATGCTCTTATTCTGCTGTCTCTGTGCGTGTGCATGTGTGTGAGTGATTGGACTGAGTATATCATTCTAGAGTCAAAAAAAAAATCCTAGTAAACTGGCAGGCATTGATCTATTTTCTTAGTGTTCAATATTGGTGATAAGTTTATATCAATCCAGTCTCATTCTTTTTAAGATAACCTGGTTTTAATTTTGGAAGCTTTTATGATAATCTCTAGGTGTGGGCCTTTATTACAATCATTCCATTTGGCATTTTTCACTTTGAACATTCATATCTTTAAACTCTAGGGAATTTGGTTTTATTAGTTCTCTTTTAATTTCCTCTTTTCCATTTTCCACACTCAGTCTTTTTTGAATTTTTACTATTCAGATGTTGGACCTCCATACTATTCCCCTCTGACTCTTATTTTTCTCTCATGGTTTCTAACTCTGCATTTCTGCTTTATGCTTTAGAAGAGTTCTTCAACTTTATTTTCTAGACCTTAGCTTTTAATTCCACTTAGTTAATGTTCTGTTCTGCATTTTCCAGCTTCTAGTGACATGTCGATATCCCTCATTTGCAGATAATTTCTTTCCTATATTCTTCTCAGTTATGTATTAATTCTGTTTTTGTGCATTTATGTTTTCATTTTAGTGGTGTCTCAGGACAGAAGAGAAAAATAAAGATAGATGTGTCACTGAGATTTGGTATGTTTTTGTAGGGTAACTACAAGCAGCAGCAGGTTCTTCTATGTTGAAGTATTAGACTAGGAATAGTAAAACACATTGATGAAATAATAGCTGTGCATCATGTCATGGAGGACCTTGCGTAAAACTCTACTAAGTATTTTGGACTTTATCTTGTTTTAGTCATGAAAGTAGTATGATCATGTAAGGAAGATATATTTAAAGACTAGATGCAGTGAAGTCTGTTGAAAGGGCTCATATTGGTGATGAAGATCTGATCTAAAGGAGAAAGATCAGAGATAAGATGAGGCAGAAATAATCAAGACATAGTACAAAATAAATTTTCAACATTGTTTAAAAGTATCAAGGAAAGAAGTGCTAAGAAACTCAAATAGGATAAATGCAAAGAAAACTACATTTAGTCACATCATGGTCGAACTTCTGAAAACCAAAGACAAAACGGAAACCTTAGGAGCAGCCAGAAAAAAAAAATTAAAAGAAAAAAAGATATACTACGCTCAAAGGAGTAAATAAAGGCAAAATATGAGTGTTAGTTATCTTATCAAAATAAACAGTGGAATCCAGACTGATTATTAAAAATGCAAAAATAAAATATGTCACAGCTCATAATTAAAGCCTAGTCTTCTTTCTTTCTTTTATTTATTTATTTTTTATTTTTTTTCTTTAGGCAAGCCAAGTGAAGCAGTGGGAGTGGAGAAGGAACAAAGAAATCTGTAACTGGTTATGATCAATTAGTTGTAAAAACCACTACACTCAGACCTGCCAGCTTCTTTTGTCTAATGTTCTATGCAATAAGGAATGTCACTGTTCATTAAGACAGTGTTTCCCTGGAATGATGTCCAGCTCTACAAAGTTATAAGAGAAGAAGGACTTCATAATGAAAAAAAAATGTTGAACTGAGTTCAGGAGATTTGGAGATTTTTATGAAAAAGTATAACATAAATAGTTAATTTTGTAAAATAATGGGCTAGGCAGAGTAACTAAGAGATTTAAATGCTCATTATTTAATAAGTTCTAAATGGTTTAGGGCCATATCCAATTTAGAAGCAAAAGATTGAATTTATTTAATAGTTTCTAAAATCTCTTTCTCATTACACTTATCATAAGAATGTTGATTGAGATTAACTGTGGTAATATTTGATAAACATAATAAAGCTGATAATATAATGAAGTAAAAATCTTTATGAATAGAAGCTGTGTAAAATATGGGGATTATAAAGAAAGGTTCAGAGTGGAATGTTTTAAGAACTGTTAGCTAGCAAATATGAAAATAGGACTGTCCAGTTTTATGTCCAGGCAGACCGTTATGACAATAAAATTGAGAACTGTATGTAGGCTCTGGGGGAGGCTGCCTAGATGAACACTCTAGTTCTTCAGTTTACTAGCTGTGTGACATCGGAAAGTTTCTTAATCTACCTAAATTTTAGTTTTTGCATCTGCATAACCTTTTAAAGATTGTGGCATAAATTTGTAAGCATGTTTCAAATGTTAGCTATTATTAATATAATGAGAAGTTGGCAAAGTAAGGCTAGTACATTTATGGTAATTGTAAAGTATCTTTTGCTAGATTCTGTTATTTGGTTTAGGCAAAGGAAGTACCTGACAAACTTTGCATTTTGTGTAATAACAAGAGGATGCAAAGAAGAGAAAAAAATATTGAGTTTCTGATATGTGCTGGGAGTTGTGTGGGAATTCCACATGTATCATTTTCTTTAACCCTAAAATGAGTTTATAATGTAAGTATTATTTTTGTTATTTTACAGATGGGAATATTTACTTAGAGATGTTAAACATCCTGGATTATTCGATTTAAATTCACCTATTAATAAGCAAGTGGGATAAATTTCAGTGGAAAGGGCTGTGTCCATATATAAATACTATAAAACTATGGTAGGTGGATAACTGCTTTCATATAAAGATGATTTTATTCTGTAGATTTAATCATACATCTCCTGTTAGCAAAGCTGTGTCCTTACCTTCTTTGGCTATTTCGCCTATGAGACTTTTTACTACCATTTCGTTTGCAGTAGAGTCAACCAATTCTAGGCAAAATTGAAAAGCAGATGAATTATATCATTTTATCTGAAGAAATACCTCACTCCTTTTTACTTTTTCAATCACTCTATACTCCAATAAAAATTATTTTTGAGAAAACAACAGAAATCAATCATTTATAACTGAACGTAAATTCAAATTGTTTTTCTTTCTCCTTAGAATGTTATGTCTAACCTTAACTTGAATTGGGTAATACAAGACATTTTACACTATCAACAGAAAGGTAGGCATTTTTGAGTAAATAAAGGAGACATTAGGAAGTTGAGAAATGATGTTTTCCAGAATTTTTGAAATATTGTTAATTGGCTTAGGAGTAATTCACCTGTATGTCATGTAAACCCTTAAAAAAAAAACTAAACGGGTGAAGAATATCTGCTTGCTAAAAAAGATTTAAGTGATCTTTAAAGATGTCAAATGTCACTTATAAGAGGTATTTTTAAATTGGTCACCAGTCTGCCCCCTAAGTAGTTTGGGAATTGCAAGTACTTATATGAAGTTGAATTATGAAACTTGATTATATACAGTTGTTGAATTTACTTATCATTACCATGTTTGGATTATATTGGTAGGGTTATCTCTTAGGTACATGTTTTCAAAGATTGCTTATACTTGGATATGTGAATGTTATGCCACTCCCAGTTACAGCTAGGCCTATATTAATCAAGGATAATGAAAAGACGTACTGATGATAGTATTTCTTCAGTTTCAGTGACCAGTTTCATTGAACAAGAAATATTGGTCTGTATTACTTATGGTATAACAAAGAGAACAATAATTCAGTAAATTAAAGAAGACAGAACTTGATTTTTCCTTTACTTACCCATCTAAATGGTGGTTTGACTCTGCTCCATACAGTTATTCAGGAATCCAGGTTCTTTTCGTTGGTTGCCCTGTCATCCTCTAGGGCAGTCATACTCTCTGCATGGTGGAGGCAGGGTCTCTGAATCCCAGTTGATGATAAGGGGAAAGACAACGTGATAGAAGTATACTCATGGTCCTAAGACTTAGGTCCATGAGGGGCACATATCACATTACATTCCATGGAGAAAATAGTCACATGGTTCCATTATGAAAAGGAGGCTGGAAAACTATTTAGTCTTGTGTCCAGGAATAAAAGGAGACTGCATTTTGGTAGATAAACAACAATTTCTGCTGTAAAGTCTTTAAGATTTCTGTTGATACTGTTGAAGTTTCCTGATGATGTAGTTTTTCTCCCCTGAAAAGGGTAAGGATTTGTGTGATTTCTGTGTGGAACCTTAAACTAGAGGAATATTGTCACCCTTATTTTTGCAGACTGTGTTTTATACCTGCCTATAATGGTGGGAAATGATAGTCTTTCATTGGATAAGATCCTCTCCACTATTTTATTTTTAAAACTTATTTGGCCTTAGAATGATAGGACTAATATTAAAGCTCTCTAGTGATTTAACTATAACTTGTGAATCTGTTTCTAGTCTCTTTCATTTAGAGGCCAAAATGCCAGATTCTACCTCTACTCTACAATAAAAAATAAGCTCTTAGTAAATCAAAACATATTTTAATCTCCTTTCTTTCTGGATCAGGTTCAAAAAGAATCTCTTAATAGATACTTTGTAATGTGTCCTCTTTTAAAATAATCTGGTCAGATATGTTGATGGGGGGAAGAGTGGGGTGAGGGAGGGGGAAAAGAGGAATTGGTAAAGGGACATGAAAATCAACTACACTGTATATTGATAAATTAAAATTTAGAAAAGGGAAAAAATTTTAAAAATAAAATAATCTGGTATAAGATATATTGATAAATTGTATATTGATAAATTAAAATTTAGAAAAGGGAAAAAATTTAAAAAATAAAATTGTATATTGTATTGTATATTGTTAAATTGATAAATTAAAATTTAGAAAAGGGAAAAAATTGATATTGATATTGTATATTGATAAATTAAAATTTAGAAAAGGGAAAAAATTTAAAAAATAAAATAATCTGGTATAAGATACTTCTAAGGGGAAGTTCACCAGGTAAATAAAACATAAGGCTTTCTTTGGTGTTAATGAATTATTCATCAATTGGGGCTTAATATTAGAGATTAAAAAGAAGAGAGAATGATGTCCCTTCATGTAGAATAGAGACTATTCTCTAATTTTCTATTATGACAAACATATGTTTTGATGTAACATGAAGTTTTATATGTAACAAGACTCCAGTGGATCCAAGAATCTCTTATGGCCCCCTATAATGCTCACTTACTAGCTGATGTCTACATTTCACAATTAGAAATCATTTCTTTAGGGCTGAGCCCGTGGCGCACTTGGGAGAGTGCGGCGCTGGGAGCACAGCAGCACTCCCGCCACGGGTTCGGATCCTATATAGGAAGCCCGTGGCGCACTTGGGAGAGTGCGGCGCTGGGAGCACAGCAGCACTCCCGCCACGGGTTGGGATCCTATATAGGAATGACCGGTGCGCTCACAGTGCTCACTGGCTGAGCGCGGTGTGGCCGGTCTCAAAAAGGACAAAAAAAAGAAATCATTGCTTTAGGCTTAAGACTTTACCTTGCTAAAACTATCTCTGGGAAAATTAACTCTGTAAATTTTATAATCATTTTATATTTTGTTTGGGATGCATTTGATGTTGAGTTTCTTGAGGGCTTATTTTGATAGAAGCATGCAGGATTCTTGAAGTACCTGTGAGAGGGTTCATGATTAAGGAAATGGACAGAAAAAGATTTTTGTTTAAAAGATGAGTTTGATTTGTGGATTTTCTCTTCATGACAGGTCACTTTGATTCTACCTGACTTACAGAGAAGAAAATAGAGCTGATCATGCCTACTAAAAAAAAATTATTATGTGCAAAAAACATGAATTTTTAGTCTTTATTTTAAATTAGAAAATTACTAGTGCTGATTTAATCAAATTACTTCCTCATTGACAAAATCATCATGAATTGAAAATAGCCAAATTTAATTTTCATAAATCTGTGCAAAAACTTTTTAATGAAGACAGACTTTTAAAATTTACACGCTTTGCTGATAAAATGTATTGGTGATAAATTCAAACAATAGGTGAAATAGAATTTAAATAGCATGCTTTTTGTTAACCAGGGTATTGATCTACTGTTTGAAATTCTAATGCTATTATCAGTCAAATGTTATCATATATTTTCTGCCCTGAGCTACTTAAATTTTTATTCACCAGTTTTATCTTTTTAAAAATTGCAAATAACACTACTAGATGATGCAGGAAAAGCTTTTCCCTTAATTGGATTAAAAAAAAAAAGGCTGTGCTTGTTATAAGATTATTTGTATCTTTGTGAAGTGTGGAAAAATGAAGTTTAAAAATTTTTGTTAAGTAACTCTTTCACTTTAAATTGGATTTGAGACATAATCATGGTCACCAATAACTGTAATGGAGTGAATATTTGAAATCTAAGGCTTAGATTTAGATGTAATAGATAACTATGTTGTCAACTCTGTATTTGGTCATGTTTTATTAATCTTTCTGTTCCTAGTGCTGGACATATAGTAGACAATCAATAAATATTGAATGGATGTCCAATAATTCTTTAATAGGTTCATATGTCATATTAATTCATAAGCGATTTTTGATTTTTTTCTATGCTATGTGCTAAAGAAGAGCCAAAAGTGAGTAAGACAAATGGGCTGGTTAACAGAAGAGAGGAGATTAGACAAATGCACACACATATAATGTAAGTTGGAGTAAGGTGAGTACCCTGAGATGAGTATAAACCAGTGTACAATAGGGGTTCAAAGGGTAGAGAGCTTGCACACAGTTTGGAGATTCCAGAATGCCTGAATTCAGGAGTAAGTGACATTTGAGGTTGAGCCTTGAAAGGTATTTGTGTAGTTGTGTGGTGGATTGTGATAGTCATGGCAGACAGCACATTCCATATAGAAAATCAATGCAAATCAGAGTATTTTCCACCTCTGAACCAATATAGCTATTTTATGGCATTTGCTTCACATTATGTTTTAAGGATTTTGTACTAAGGTTTTGCTCCTCCTTCCTTCCATTAAGTATAAATTTCTTGAGAGCTATGTGTTGTTGATAAGTCTTATATCTTCTGCTAAATCTATGGGTGCTCTGTACACAATATTTTAAAATTTTACTTTATATCTTTTAAATTACCAAAAATTTTACAGTTTTGCTAATTATGTTAGATCTACAAATTGACAACTGACACAGTTCCTCAAATGTGCAAAATCAAGCTTTTCTAAAACAGCAGTTAAGAGCTAAGGCCCTGGATTTAGGAATGCCATCTTCTAACCACAGAGGACTCGGTTTTCTCATGTATGAAAAGGGACTATAATCATATTTACCCTATAGGGCTCTGTGGTAGATTAAGTATCGTTATAAATACTGTGCTATCTCTTTCTTTGAGAGTTAGAGTCTGATTTTCATCCCTTTGAATCTGGGCTCGACTTTGTAACACTCTTAACCAATAAACTGTGATGGAAGTGAGATTCTGGGACTTCTGAGGCTAGATTATCTGAAATGGCAGCTTTTGCTTATCCATGTTTGAATGCTTGCTCTTGGAAAATCTCTCAGTAGGAGCTTTTAGCTACCATACAAGAAGTATGATTACTCCAAGAGTGCCATGCTGGAGACACTGTGTTAGGTGCACTGGTTAACAGTGCCAGCTGAGCTCAGCTTTTCAGTCATCCCAGCCAGGCATGTGACATGTGTTGAGCCTCCTGAAACCCTACAGAACAGCCCATCCACCAGTTGAATAACACCTAGTGATTTCAGCTAGTATTATCCATGCTAATCCTACCTAATTTCTTGATCCAATTTTCATTAATCACGAAATATGATAAATGGAAGTTGTTTTAAGACATCAATTTTTGTGGTACCTTATTACATGGTGAAAAGTAACTAAGGCTTTTATGAAGATTAAATGGTTTAATGTATATAAAACACTTAGCACAGAGCCTGGCACATGATAAATACTTTATACACATTTGTTGCTATTATAATATTACTATACCATAACAACAGTTATAAAATCTGCATTTTTGTGTATATGTGTGTGTGTGTGTAATTCACAAGAAAGGACTGAGAAAACAAACTCAAACTGAAATCCAATATTATGATGCACTTTAATATGAAATAAGCTTTAAGTCATCATTTGAATGGGAATTCTTATCTTTCTCTGACTACGCATTAAGTAATGAGGGTTTTTTTCTTTAGGTCTTCAGGGTTTGTTTTTTTTTTCCTAGTTTCTTTCTCATGTTATTCCATATTGCAAATCTGAATAGCCTGTCTGAATTATCTTCCTACTTCCTTGGTTTCAGTTCCCATCATATGTTAATGAATCCAAATCTTTATCTTTAGCCCAACTTATTTTTAAATTTCGGATGTGAACATTCAATTACTAAAAATCCCACAGGCACCTCCAGGTCAACACGGCAAAAACTGAACTCAACTCCTTATCTTCTCTTCAAATTTCCCTTTTTTCTTTGTTCATTATCCACCAATTGCTTAAGTCAAAATTTAAGTTTTCAGAAGGAGATTTGGCCTGACATCACAAATCACATTGGTTATATGTTCGTTAAAATAGGATCCTGTCTATAGGTAGTAATTGAAAAGTTTAAGGTCTTGATAAGGTAGTTTATGTATTATGATACCAGAACTTCTGTACTTTATGAGACAACAATGCATATAAATTGTAGAGAACATTTTATAAAGTGTCTGATATTTGGAGTATGCTAAGAAAACCACAATAGTTTGGCAACTCTCGGAATTTAGGCCTTTTCTTTTGTTTTTCACACTCAATCTTAGTGAAGATTGTGACTATATACATTCCCATGCAAATTTTAATCTGAAGGATGTAAAACAGCCATATAGATTTAATTTGTCTGAGCAGTAGTAGGGCCCATTGCTTTTTCTAGTTAGTATATAGTGCTGTTCTTTTCCTCTTCATAGCACTGTCAAGAACAGACACTTTGTTCTACACTAGCTATATATGTCCAGTCCCACAAGAGTAGTAAAAACATGCTTATAAATGTGTTAATGTAATAACATTAAGGGAAGAATAGTGTTTTGGCAGAGAAATTTTTAATTAGTTGCTTTAATAAAAACAGCTACAGCTCTATCTTCTTCTTATCATAGAATGTACTTTGGTCTTTAGGTCAGCTCATATAAGACAACTGGCAGGAAAGTAAGCATTCTTTGCTACATGGCTACAACAATATCAGGGAAGTGTTAGAATAACTTAAACTTCCCTAATGAGCTACAAGGCTTTAATGAGAAGATTTTCTATTTTTGTATGATTAATATTGCTCTCTGATAGAAAGAGGGCTTTTTTTTTTTTCCTCCGAAGGAAGTATAGAACAAAAGAGTTCAAGATAAATGATTAGGAGGAATGTAAGAAGTGGTTAATCCCTTATAGCCCAAAGGGGATTAATTATTGATAACCAGTAATTGCCACCAGCATAGGGAGTCTCTCTAAATAATCATTATAACTTGCAATAAAGTAGCAAAAAACTTTTTAAACTACCAGCATTTTAACCATTTATTTTCTGAATTCAGTCAATTGAGCAATCAGTGTAGACAGGCCATATAACTGTGTGAGATTATGAATTTATAATGTGTTTAGAGACACTATTGTTATTTGTAATTTGTATTGACTTTTTTTCTTCATAAAAACAGTCCTCGTAAATCACTAAGTCAACATGCACAATGTGGCTGTGTGTGTGCGTGCGTGTGTGTGTGTGTAGGAACAAAGCTCTGAGTGTGTGTGTGGATGCACACGTTTGGAAAGTCAGCAGTTTAGAAGAAATAGAATAAAGAAGGAAGAATAAGAAAAAGAAATAGTCATAATAGTCACTGATAACAAATTAGCAGATTTCAAGACGTCCAAGGAGAAGTGGTGAGAATGTAGTAGAGAAACAAGGAGAAGTCGAAGTAGTGAGAAGTAGTGAGGAAATCAAAAGTCTGTGAAAGAAGTAAAATGGAGGTAATGGTTATTGCATTTAAACAGAGGTCAGTTTTGCTCATTGAGCAGAGGTTGCGTAGAAGGTTGATGATGCTTAGGAGAACAGAGTGGCTTTTAAATTTCAATTGGGGAAACAGTGGTTGCAGGGAAAAGGGAGTGAGAGCCAATGCCAGAAATTAAGGGTGGTGGGGGGAGAAACCATTTTGTCATTGGTGTCAACCATCTCTGAATGTGTGTTTAGAAGGTTTTAATTTCAGCAGGAGATGGTACATTTATTTATTTTAAAAAACAGTTAATTTGATCATGACACAGCTATGCTTTTTGAAACTTGTGGGGAGAATCAGTCTCCTGTGTGCAGTCTTTCCACTCCTACTGGGCCACGTACGGATGGATGGGCTTTGGGCCTGTAACACATTCTTACCAAGCGATAAGGGGACCCACATAGGCTGTAACGGGCTTATGGCCTTGTGAACAAGTATCTTTCCCTGTTTCTGATTCAATGTATGCTTCTTTATACTGCTTAAGTGCATGCCTCACTGATCCTCAGACACACCCCCAGCTTTCTGTATTTTAGACCCCACAGGAGAGAGGTCGAGGTCCTTCCACTGCAGCTGAAGTCCAGCTCATGTGGCCACACTGCCGGCAAGGGCTGCAGAGTAGGTAGCTTATAGCAGTTGGGGCAGATGCATTGCAACTGGCTCGATCTAGTGCACTCTTTCCTTTCGTTGTTAGTAAACGCCGTTACCCTCGAGCCTCATTGTCTGTTCTCAGAGACTTCGGATCATGCACTGTTCTTTTCTCTGGGTGGCACTTCTCTGTCTTTTAACCTCGGCTATAACCATGTGCAGCACAGCTTGACCACCAAGTGAATGGTGAAACAAAGCTGCTTCTTCCCAAGCCTCATGAGGGTTGTGCCGTGGTTTGCAGGTAGGAGAAGAATTTCAAGTTATTAATCATCTATCAGTACTGATTACCATTGAGAACGGATCCTTCAGGTCCATCAGCTTATTGCTGCTTCTGCATCATTCTTAGGTCACAGAACAGTGGTCTACCCAGGAATCAGCTCAAACTGGCTGACTTGTGCCTTTGGTCCAACCTTCTTAGGACTGACCACAGACCTATTCCTCTCTTAGATCTCCTGGTCTTCCTCTCAGGAATTTTTCCAGGGATCCTGGACAAGTTTCCTCACCGTTCTGGATCCCCACGACCTCTCATATTTCACATTCACAGGAATCTCCACTCCACGTCTTCTCTTAAACTCTACTCTCACTCTATTTTTTCACATTTGACATTGATGACCATTAAAACAAGGATCTGAATTATTACCACCAAAGATATTGTCTACCTTTACTTGAACCAGACAGTTTAATCTTCAACAAGTTCCATGAGGGAAGGGGATGGTCTAACATCATTCTAGTATGGCAAAGAAAGAGGAGAGTAACAGGAAAGTTGTGTCTATATTATTTGGACATTCATATTGTGCCAGATTTTTATTTCAGTGTGCATGTTATTTTTAATAATTAGAATGATACAAATGGGTATTAAGAAATAGCAAAAAAAAATTTTTTTGTCAAATTGGAATCAAGGATGTACGGAAATTCCCTCCATTTGAAATGCTTGTTAATTCCTGGCCTTTCTGTGATTGAATTTATATAAACAGAGAGAATTGGAGATTAAGGTAATTAATCAGAAATTTCAACTTAAAATAGCAAGTGAGAAACAAGTGACATTTCCCACAGAATTCTGGGTTTGACATCCATACAGATAATATTCATTAGTTAGATGTTTAGCTCTCTTCTTTATTTTTAAGGAAAGATTGTTCTCTAATTGTAAGTGAATATAAAGTAAAATTAAGATAGATCATACAAATATTCTGATTGATTAAAAGAATAAAACTGCCAGCTCTCCAAGAAATATGCCAGAATTCAAGAATATCTTATTGCGTTTTTTTTCTACTGTAAATAGAGGTTCAACCAACATTTTCTAATAACTCACAAATTCATCTTTTCTTGTTAGAACATGTCACCCACCACTTTTTGATAAGATGTTCTCAGATAATAGCTGGGGCAGATTGACCAAAGGAAAGCAATTTCTTTAATCAGGAAACATAATGATTCCATCTCAAACTTTAGATAGGGCTATGGATATCAATATATTTTTTTTTTTTTTTTGTCTATTAATAGTGCTGTATCTCTAGTAGAATTGTAGACAGTACCTTCTGCAGGTCTCAATGCAACTTTATAAAAGGCCATAACAATACCTTTAGAATCAAATCCATTAGCTGTTCTACAAAGAAGCAAGTTTTCTAGTAACTTGGCCGTGACTTGAAGACAGGGACCTTGTAAACACTAAGCAGAGGGATGTGGAGAACAGAAATCTAAATTCTCTGCCTGGCCAGAGCCAGTGACCTTGCTTTCTCTCTGCTCTTGAGTCATTTTATGGGTATCATTATCTTCACCTACAAAAGGAGAAAGTTGTCCAACATGTTCTGTGTTCCTTTCAGTTCTACAGTTCTTTGGATAATTTGCCTGGTGCCCAAGAGACTCCCTGAATGTGGCCGATATGCAGTAAATGTTTGATGATTATAAAAAAAAAAAAAAAATTGACTTCCAAATGGCTGTTGTATGGAAATACTGTGGCATCTCAACACTTTTGATTTGGGGCACAGAATCAATGTGATTAAGTCACATATGCAATGGATTTCTTGTTTACTTAGAAACAACACATTGTACCCCACAAATATGTACAATAAAAAATCAAAAAAGTAGTTTACATTTTTTGAGCACATGAAATGTCCTAAATTCTTCCCTATATTTACTCTTTAATCCTTGTAACAGCCCCATGAAATATATACTATTATTATCATTGTTCCCTTCTTGCAGGTGAGGTTGAGGCTCAGAGAAATTCATTACATTGTCTACATGCACACAGTAAGTGGTAGAGCCAAGGTTTAAACCCTGGCATTCTGGTTTTATGCTCTTAACCAACTGTGTATTATTGGTATGTTATTGTCATGATTTTAGAAAGAATTACTAAATTATTTGAAATGTATTAATATGTCCTTGTTTATTTTCAAGTTTAGTAAAGAAAAAATTGACCTTTCCATGTATTCAAACAAAATGCATCATTTACTACTTCATCAACATCCACAATTTCTATTTTTCTACCCTTTGTGGGATCAAAAGCTGAAATATCAACTTTTTAAAATTTTAATCTAATATTGCAATTCATTTTTATGATTTGCTAGCATGTATGCTAGAATGTATCAGTGCTTTCTATTTTTTGCATTTAATATGTAGGGAGACTTCTGGTCAAGATGGCAGAATAGAAGATCCCCAGTGTCACTCTCTCCCACATATCAACCAATTGCAATGACAGCCGAGCTGGGGCAGCTAGAACTCAGGGGAAGAGGAGGAGAGACCTACGGAGTGCATGAAGGCAGGAGAAGCCATGATGAGAGAAAAAATAAACTGCTTGGACTGTATTGAGCCCTGGCCATATCCAGGCTGGAGCTGCTGAGCCCTCAGAGCAGGAGCAGGAAAAAGCTGCAACTGTGCCCTTTGGATGAAGTTGCTTGGAGGCAGCAGGAGAGAAGAGGGCCTTGGTGGCCCACAGGCCAGGAAGACCACTAATAGGATTCCCATAGACTCACATAGAAGTGAGGAGCCAGAACAACTGAAGAAAAGGAGCCACTCTGAGGACAGTGAGTCATCGCAAGGGACCAGTGTACGGCCAGTCCCATGGGAAGTGTTTGCAGCTCCAGTGGTGAGGAGACAGGCCCACCAGGAGAACACCAGGGCATAGCAAGGACAGCTGATCTGCACCCCTGTCAGCAAAGTACCACTCAGAAGAGTTTGGTCAGGAATATGGAATTGCATGGGGTGCT
>NW_007729247.1:249581-250151 GCF_000696425.1 Galeopterus variegatus | reverse complement strand
GCAATCAAAACTAAGTTGTTATTACTTTAAAATAATTATTATAACTGTACCATGGTTTTTGAAAGCTTCATGGTAACCATAACACAAAAGCTATCATAGGCATATGAAAAATAAATAGTGAAAAATCAGAATATACTACTAGATTAAACCACTTACTCACGAAAGAAGATAGTAAGACCAGAAAAAAGAAAAGAAGAATCTAAAAAACAACTGGGAAAAAAAAGTAACAGGATGACAGTAACAAATCCCTATATATCAACAATAACTGTAAATGTAAATGCATTAAATACCCCAATTAAAAGATATATAGTGGCTGAATAAATTATAAAACAGGAACCAGCAATATATTGCTTACAAGAAACTCACCTATAAGGACACACATCAACTAAATGTGAAGGGTTGGAAAAAGTTATTTTGTGCAAATGGAAATAAAAGAAAAACAAGAGTATCTATACTTATGTAAAATAAAATGGACTTCAAGCTGAAGATAGTTAAAAATAGATAAGGAAGATAATTATATAATGATAAAGAGATCAGTTCAACAAGAGGATATAACAATTCTAAATATAT
>NW_007729247.1:243108-247169 GCF_000696425.1 Galeopterus variegatus | reverse complement strand
CAGCATATAGAGCATTCTCTAGAATAGACCATATGTTAGGTCACAAAATACGTCTCAACAATTTTTTTTTTTTTTTTTGCTTTTTGTGACCAGTAAGGGGATCAGAACCCTTGGCTTGGTGTCGCCCACACTCCGCTCAGCCAGTGAGTGCACCGGCCATCCCTATATAGGATCTGAACCCACGGCAGGAGTGCCGCTGCACTCCCAGTGCCGCACTCTCTCGAGTGAGCCATGGGGTCGGACCTCAACAAATTTTTAAACTTTCAGATTATACCACCTATCTTATCTAACAACAACAGAATAAAACTAGAAATCAATAACATAAGGGACAACGGAAACTGTATAAATACATGGAAATTAAACAACATTCTCTTAAACAATGAATGGGTCAAAGAAAAAATTTAAAAGGATATTAAACAATTCCTAGAGATGAATGAAAATAGTAACACAACATACTAGAATCTGTGGGATAAAGCAAAAGAAATTTTAAGAGAGAAGTTCAAACAATAAAGCCTACATCATCAAAAAAGAAAGACTTCAAATAAACAACCTAGTGTTACATACACTTCAAGGAACTAGAAAAACAAGAACAAACCAAATCCAAAAGCAATAGAAGGAGAGAAATAACAAAGATCAGAGGAGAAGTAAATTAAATAGAAATTAACAAAACAATACAAAAGATTGGTGAGACAGAGTTGGTTTTCAAAAAGACGAACAAATTTGATAAACCTTTTGCTAAAATAATAAAGTGAAAAAGAGGCAAGACAAATAGAAATGAAAAAGACATTACAACTGATACCACAGAAATACAAAGAATAAAGAATCATAAGAGACTATTATGAACAACTATATGCTAACAAATTGGAAAACCTAGAAGAAATGGATAAATTCCTGGACAAATACAACTTACCAAGGTTGAATTATGAAGAAATAGACCAATAATGAGTAATGAGATTGAAAGAATAATAAAAAGTCTCCTAACAAAGAAAACATCAGGACCAGACAGCTTCATTACTAAATTTTATCAAGAATCTAAAGAAGAAATAATACCAATTCTTCTCAAACTCTTTTTAAAAAGTGAAGAGGAGGGAATACTTACAAGTTCATTCTGTGAGGTCAGCATTATGCTCATACTAAAACCAGAAATGTTAAAACCAAAATTAAAAAAAAAAAAAGAAAGAAAACTACAGAGCAATATCCCAAATGAACCTAGATCTGAAACTCCTCAAAAAAAATACTAGAGAATGAATCAAACAACACATTAAAAAAGACCATTCATCATGATCAAGTGGTATTCATGCCAGGGATGAATGGTTCAACATATGCACATCAGTAAATGTGATACCTTACATCAATAGAATGAAGGACAAAAAACATATGATCATTTCAATAGACTCAAAGAAAGCATTTAATAAAATTCAACACTGCTTCATGATAATAACCCTCAAGATATTAGGTATAAAAGAAATGTAACTCAACACAATAAAGGACATATATGACAATCCTACAGCTAATATCATACTGAATGGCTAAAATTGAGGGCTTTTTCTCTAAGATCTGGAACAAGACAAGGATGCCCACTTTCCCCACTCTCACTCAACACAGTACTGGAACTTCTAGCCAGTATAATAAGAAAAGAGAAGTAAAATAAAATAAAGGGCTAAAAGACATCCAAATCTGAAAGAAGAAAGTTATCTATCCCTATTTGCAGATGACATGATCGTGTACATAGAAAACCTAAAGACTCCACCAAAAAATTACTAGAATTAATAAATAAATTCAATAAAATGGCAATATACAAAATCAACACACAAAAAAATCAAAAGCATTTCTCTAGGCCAATAACAAAATATCTGAAGACCAAATCAATTAGGAAATTTCATTCACAATCATTACCATAAAAATTAAATATCTAGGAGTAAATTTAACCAAGGAAGTGGAAGTCCTCTACAACAAAAACTATAAAACATTGCTGAAAGAAATTGAAGAAGAGACAAATAAATGGAAAGACACCCCCTGTTTATGGACCGGAAGAATTAATATCATCAAAGCGTTCATATTACCCCCCTAAAATCTAAAGATTCAACATAATCCCTTTCAAAATACCAATGATATTCTTCATAGAAATAGAAAAATGGTGGAAAAAAGGAAAGAAGAAAAAATGATATTAATATTTGTATGGAACCACAAAAGATCCCATATGGCCAGAGTAATCTTCAACAAAAAGATCAAAGTTGGAGGCACCACACTACCTGACTGTAAAACTATGCCACTGAAACAGTGTGGTACTGGCATAAGAATAGACACATGGACCAATAGAAAAGAATAGAGAGCCAAGAAATATACTCACACATTTAAAACCAACTGGTTTTTGAAAAAGGTCCCAAAAATATACACGTGGGATAGGTCAGCCTCTTCAATAAGTTTTTCTGAGAAAACCGGATATCCACATGCAGAAGATTGAAACTAGACCCCTATCTCTCCCCCCACACACAAATCCACTCAAAATGGATTACAAACTAAATTAAAGACCCAAAACTATGAAATTACTAGAAGAAAACATAGGGGAGATGCTACATGTAATGGGTGTGGGCAGCCCGTTTTGGTCAAGACTATGAAACATAGGCAACTAAAGCAAAAATAGACAAATGGGACTGCATCAAACTAAAAAGCTTCTGCAGGGCAAGGGATAATGTCAACTAAGTGAGGTGACAACATATAGAGTGGGACAAAGTGTTTGCAAACTACATACCAGACAAGGGCTAATATTCAGAATACATAAGGAACTCAAACTCAGCAGCAAAAAACAAATAACCCAATTAACAAATGTGCAAAACACCTGAATAGATGTTTCTCAAAAGGAGATACGAATGGCCTATAAGCACATGAAAAAATGCTCAAAATCACTAATCATCAGGGAAATGCAAGTTAAAATGACAATGAGACATCCAATTATTACATTTAGAATGTCTATTATCAGAAAGACAGAAAATAACAAATGCTGGTAAGGATTCAGAGAAAAGGGAACTGTCCTACATTGTTGGTAGTAACGTAAATTGGTGGAGCCATTTTGGAAAACACAATGGAAGTTCCTCAGAGAACTAAAAATAGATCTATCTGTCTTTCAACCTAGCTATCCCACTACTGGATATATACCCAAGGGAAAGAAATTAATATATTGAAGAGACACCTGAACTCCCATGTTCATTGCAGCACTATTCATAATAACCAAGAGATGGAATCAAAGTAAATGACAATCAATGGATGAATGAATAAGAAAATTGTGGTATATATCCACAATGGAATACTGTTTAGGTATTAAAAAATAATAAATCCTGTCACTGACAGCAACATGGATAGAACTGGAGACTATTATTTTTATTTTCTTTTGTGGTTCTGAGGGCTTTATTTATTTATTTATTTATTTATTTATTTATTATTTTAACTTCTTAATATACATTGTAGTTGATTTTTGTGTCTCTTTACCCATTCCTCTTTCCCCCCCTCCCTCTAGTTGGAACTAGCCCAAATGTTCATCATCAGAGGAATGGATAAGGAAAATGTGGTATATCTACACAATGGAATACTACTCCACTATAAAAAAGAATGAAATACTACCATTCACAACAACATGGATAGACTTAGAGAAAATTATGTTAAGTGAAACAAGTCAGGCACAGAAAGAGAAATACAATATGTTCTCACTTATTTGTGGGAGCTAAAAATAAATAAGTACACAAACAACTAAATGGTGGGGCGGGGAAAGAAGACACAACAATTCCTTGAACTTAAGACAAGAGGGGAGAGATGGAGACTATTATGTTAAGTGAAATAAGCCAGGTGCAAAACAAAAATACTACATGATCTCACTTACATGTGGAATCTGAAAAAAGTGTTTCTGATTAAAATAGACAGTAAAATAATGTTTACTAGAGGCCGGGAGGAGAGGTGGAATGTGGGAGGAGTGGAAGCGGTGGGTTTATGGGTAAAGAGCTATGCTATCTAGTTTAAGTGAATTAATGTACAGCTTATTCATGGATTGAAACAACACACTATACCCC
>NW_007729247.1:241055-242499 GCF_000696425.1 Galeopterus variegatus | reverse complement strand
AAAAAAAGATAATTTCCAAAGACATAAAAATGCATTATTTTACCTAATTTCTGGTAAAGGATAGATCAAAAATCATCTCTTCATGATTTAAAAAAAAATCTTTCCTAAACAAATAGCAACAAAATGTTTAATGGTGGAATATTAAACACATTCTGGTTATTAACCAAAGTGAAGCAGGGTATTTGACAAGAAAAGGCAGCAAATACCTCTTCTATCTCACCTAGAAGGGGCTCTTTTCCCAGTGACAGTGCTGATCAGCAAACATCCACAGTGCAGGCAGTGGGACCTCAGCACTACTGAGAAGATGCATGACAGTCTTGCCACATACAAGGTGATTTAGGGAAATCAATGAGTAATGAGAAAAGTGAGAGTTAAATGGAAGAGGAGAACTAGCTGTGAGAGTGTGTGTGTGTGTGTGTGTGTGTGTGTGTGTATCCTGGGTGTTGTCATCTATGTACTACAACATTCTCAGACACCTCTTAATTTTCTAGCTGGTTCTCTGGCAATGGTCTGTAGAAGTAGCTACTTCATTATTATTCTATGATATCCTAAAGACCCTTTCAGGTGCAATGACTATCCAGCCTTGACTAGCCTGACCAGGACAGGGGAACAAAGATAGAAGACAATCTCGCTTACTCTCAAACTCCCTATTCTTCTCAACCCAATGGAGAGTCATTACCTGGACTCACCATGTTTGCTTTTGTTTTATTTCCCTCTGTCCATAGTCCCTTGAAATTCTAGTCTGTTGTAGGTCTTTTCTTTGCTTTTAGCTGAAATATCCCTTTCTTGCGGTAATAAATAGTTCACTCTCCAGCCATACAAACTCAGAAAAGATCACGGAGTGACAGGAAAAAAATCAGTTAATATTTCAGAGTATTATCCTTCTGACTTCAATTATAACTCCCTCAACTTGCATGAGAGTTTTGTGGTGACTGCCGCGAGTGACTTCCATTGGGATGTTTTAGTCAGGTGTCAGTATTTCAGAATATTACATGGAAGCTTCTCTGAGAAAACATTTCAGGAATATGGTTTTAAAAAGGTAAATATTTCCGGTACGTGATTTAATCTTCTTAGTATATGACGCTTTCAGTGCCATATGTAATAAATGATCAATTTTTCTTTCTATGCAGAGTGTTTTCCTGCTTTACTACTTTAACAGGCTCACAGCCTACTCAAACCCCAAAGTTTCATTATAAATTCCAGAGCAACATTTTAAACTCAAATGTGATAACATTTAAAATAATTAAGTAAAACTTTGCCCATTACCACTAAAGATATACAACTACACTTTGAAGTGCGGAGTATGAATGATTTGGTCTGAGGACCATGGTCTGTAGGCAGGTGGTAATTTACATGTGAAGTTAGAAGGTTTTTAGTCTGGAAAAAGCGATGTCCAGAAAATAAAGGACCAGCACTGAGCAGGCCGAACAATAGATGCCCATCC
>NW_007729247.1:235378-240638 GCF_000696425.1 Galeopterus variegatus | reverse complement strand
TCTTCTTAGTATATGACGCTTTCAGTGCCATATGTAATAAATGATCAATTTTTCTTTCTATGCAGAGTGTTTTCCTGCTTTACTACTTTAACAGGCTCACAGCCTACTCAAACCCCAAAGTTTCATTATAAATTCCAGAGCAACATTTTAAACTCAAATGTGATAACATTTAAAATAATTAAGTAAAACTTTGCCCATTACCACTAAAGATATATAACTACACTTTGAAGTGTGGAGTATGAATGATTTGGTCTGAGGACCATGGTCTGTAGGCAGGTGGTAATTTACATGTGAAGTTAGAAGGTTTTTAGTCTGGATAAAGCGATGTCCAGAAAATAAAGGACCAGCACTGAGCAGGCCGAACAATAGATGCCCATCCACATGGAAATGGCTGGATACCAAGATGGCCTTAAATTTAGGGAGTGAAGCTTCAGGTCCCATAAAAGAGAAAACAGGAAAATCAATGTTTTGTAAAATATTTAGGTATGTTGATGTTTGGGGACATC
The DNA here is from genome assembly GCF_000696425.1 of Galeopterus variegatus. Lineage (NCBI taxonomy): Eukaryota > Metazoa > Chordata > Mammalia > Dermoptera > Cynocephalidae > Galeopterus > Galeopterus variegatus. The sequence goes on along the minus strand of NW_007729247.1, from coordinate 240,132 downwards.
TGAGATGTGACTCATAACACCAATTATTTTCTCACTTTTTTTCCTTCTTCTCTTTGTGTCAGCTTTTCTTCCCTCCCCTCGCCTCTTTTCTTTTAATTTCCCTCTATTCCAGTCTCCAACTTCTTTTAGAACTCTACTCTCCTTTCTTACTGATATTAGCAATAATTTGCATACAGCTTCTACTCACAGCAATAGTATTATTTTTGCATTATACTCTCCTATGAGAATCTGACCAAGGAGATGGCAGCATTATAAAATGAGTAAGTACTGGCTTCATATGAGAGAGTAAAGTGGTCTTAGTGTAGAGGTGGAGGCAGTTTAGCACTAGCAAAGGAAACCTGGAGGCCCAAAAGTGATATGTTTAGGAATACTGATAAAGAAATATTCAGGAACATTTAAAAGTAATCTCATAATAATGGTAAGGCAAATAGACAATTTTATTAAAGCCCAGGTAGCCAGTGTGAAATATACTGTGTATCCAAGTTAATAGCATCGTAGAAAATGCATAGCTCATGTTGTCTGCATAAGCAAGTTCAGCTCAGACAAATAATGCTATAAATGGTAATTGGAAGTGCTTTTACCCAAATCAGAATGTGCCTTAGGTAGCATTAACAGCATCACTCTTTTTGTTTTGTTTTGTATTTTGCTTTCTCAACTTCAGAATTTACATTATTTTTCTTAAAATTAGTCGTGCATCAAAAATATATTTAATTACTACATCTTCTTCTTCGGCAGTTAATGATGTGTTATTCCCCAATTTAATGTCCTTGGATCTTTTCCCCACTTAATCACTGTAAAGTGAGAAAATAAAATCATATAAATAACTTTCCAACTGCATAAAATTATGTATGCATAGTTTTCAAAGACCTTTGCCAAAAACAATATAGTTATACTATGATCAGTCAAATTAGGTAGTTGTTAAAACTCAAAATTCTTAAATAAGTATTCCAATTTAGGCTAGCTTAAATCTTCCATAACTTCTTAGCCTAATAATTCTTTTATTAATCATTTGAAAAGTTAATTTTTAATCATTTCTCATTGTGCTTTGATATGAAAACACCCAACAAAGACGATAGTCTCAGTGTTAAACAACAGTCTCAACAATAATTCCACTGAACTTTTTATGACTTCCAAATATACCAAATGTCCCACCCACCTGCAGTATCACTGTTGTGATTGTGATGTTTGGCAATGATGAAAACAATTAGAGCACTGCAAATAAACTGAAAAAACGATTCTCATTATACCACCATATATTCAGTCATGTAGTGTAGAATTTTTCGAACAGGAAAAAATTACTTCTCTTGGAAAAAGTTTCACATTTTATTTTTCTCTTGCCCTTGAGTACATAGTACCAAGAGGGAGAAATACATATAACATGTATTTTCATCTTTTGAAATTAATTCATAAAGAAATAAACTAAAAATTACCCCAAATATGAATTTTTAACTAGTTTAAATAATTACAGAGGTAAGCAACGGAGCACGCCCAGGGTCTTAAGGCAGGGGCCATGGGCCGCCCCACCCCTACCTGCACCTAGGCAAGCAATGGGACACGCACGGGATCCTGAGGCAGGGGATGTGGGCTGCCCCACCCCACCCACAGGAACATCTTAGTATGCATTTAATAGCCACATGTGTTTCTTTAGAGTGTGTGACTTGTCTGCTCATGTCCTTCACCAAATTTCTAAGATTTTTCTAACTCATTTTGAGGAGCTCTTTATGCACTAAAAAATATAAAATAATTAGAAAAGATTACGTTTTGGTTGAGAAAGAAAACACAAGTATATAGGGGATAAAGATTTTGCTGAGTGGGGTAAGAATAGCTTAAAATAAGCTTCTGTTGGTACTTCATTACAACAGAGTCATCGTTCATAAGATACTGAAACTTGCCTGACTGTACTGCAGTGGAATGCAATATTTATTGTCTATAATATGTAAGTCATTCTGCCAGGTGTTTTTCTAGGTAAATTTAGGATAGAAATAATCACTGGACAGAGTCAGTCATATCTCCTCCGTGAACCCAAAGCAACTTGGAAATGTCTGATCTGTAGCCTTTACAATACACCATGGCAAAAAATCTACTTCTGTATCAATTGCTGTGACTGGATTTTTAATACCAAGAAGGCAGTTTCTATGTCTGTGTCTTCTTCACCTTTGTGTAGCTTCACAAACTCAGAAGTGCAACCAATATCATTTTATTTTAATTTTTCTGAAATAAATTGACCTCAAAACCCTTTCCCATCAGATTGAGGGGCTGTTCAACCTATGTCATTATTAGGCTCTGTCCCCTCCTCCAGAGTTACTCAACAGTCCCAAGGTAAGGCAGAATGTGTGCAGAGAGTCCATTTGTCTTTGATCAGTCCTGATCACTATTGGTCATTGTCTAAGCTTGCCTGGTCTCTTACAGGTGGGATGCTCTATTGCTTTTGTCCTAAGTTTGAGTACTGGGATATTTGCTAAAGCTGGGAGCCTTGGGTGCTAGAATCCAGACTTCCTAGGTATTTCGTGAAGTCTTTCACTTTTCAGATTCTGTCATCTTCCCAGAGCAGAAGAGAGACCCTTTCTGGTATTCATGAATCTTAAATCCTCCCCGTAGGTTGAAACATGTCACCTTCTAAGAACTTCCTTTTTTTCCGCAACCCTCTTGGAATCTCTAGCACAATCTACTCAATTTTAGGTTTTAAAACAAAAGACACGGAAGGAGAAGAAAGGAGATGATCTTCAGGAAACATAGGCTTTCAGCCCATTATTATACCCCCACTCCACCCTCAGTGAACAGGGACCACAGGATTCTGGCTACCTTGGTAGAATAAGACAAAAATATGGGAGTTATATGCACACATTGATATCTCAATATACTTGTATTTTCTAACCTTATTAATATGCCTAGTACAAAGAGGATTCTTACTCATAATAGATACTCAATAAAGAGTATAGAATGGCTTAAAAAATAAATGGGACTCTTTCTTATGTAAAGAACAAGGGCTATTCTGTTTTCATTTTCATTTTAGCATTCTATCCAGTAGTCATGACTGGCTTTAGGCATGATAGAAAGCATTCATCTTTGAACTGGAAATATGTTCTTTGCTATTATATCAAAACTTAGCTGTTCTTGGACCTCTTGTTGTGGGTTATTATCTTGGGTAATAACCAGAGCCTATGTTACAATAATCATCTTCAAATTAGTGTGTGCATTTGCTTTCAAGTGAAGATTAGTGACTACCACATTCTAACTCAAAAGAAAGATGTTCTTGATGGGAATTTTAGGCCAATACAGGTAGGAGAGATATTTTGTATATTTATTTTTTAGCAGCTGGCCGGTAAGGGGATCCTAAACTGTGACCTTGGTGCTATAAGTCTGCGCACTAACCAACTGAGCTAACCAGCCAGCTGATGGGAGAGAGATTTTGGAACACAGCACAGTATTAGCTACATACCATCACTTCACTGGCGCCTATCAATAGCGACTCTGTTGAAATGTGTTCTTAGGAAAGACAATGACAGGAAATACATGTATCAGAATGCCAGAAGGCAAGGGACCTGGATTTTTATCTATCACCCTTATTTATTTATTTATTTTTTTTTTCCTTTGTGTCTTTTTTACTGACCGGCAACGGGATCGCAACCCTCGGTGTTGCGCCCGCACCGCGCTCAGCCAGTGAGCGGGAACCGGTCTCCACATGGGATCCGAACCCTCGGCGGGAGCGCCGCCGCGCTCCCAAGCGGCGCACTCTCCAGTGCGCCACCGGGCCGGCCCTTATCCATCACCCTTTTGAGCAGCAGTCTCCATGACCACAAATGTGGCCACATGGCCTGTGTGTTAGATCAAGGATCTCCCTTGAAATCCTTTTCTGACATGTGATCATGTAGACTCTCAAGAAAATTCTTTCCTAGACTACGTACGTATTTTGTGATCTTGTTGTGCTGTCTATTAAATTAAGTTTTTTCCATCTTTTTCTGATTAAAAACAACTTTTGTTCACTCTGAAATATTATTATTTGGGGAGTCAGAAGTTGCTAAAAATGCAGATCTCTGCAGTAAGGGAGATAAGGGCAACTTTTTCATGTTGTAACAGTGACAATTGGTTTGGATCAAACAGAAATGACTTTGATGTCTATGAAAAAACCTCAATCATTTGGTTTATTCAAATTGTGAATAAATAATAAGATTTGAGTTGAGAAATAAAAAATGAAGAGTAACAATAAGTGAATTTTAAAAAAAGATTTTTATGGAAAAATAAGTCAAAAATGCATATAATATTAGGATTTGCCAACACTATATATTCTAAACATCAAACTAAAATTATATTTAAAGAATTTAACTTCTTAAGCAGGTTAAAGTATTCTGAAGGCATTTTCCTGGAAAAGATTCCTAAAGATTTTGTGACATACTCCTCACAGCATATGTTGTTACTCATAGTGAAAACTGAAAATCAGAATGGGGAGCGGGGGAAGGTTGCGAACGCATGTATGTGTCTATTCAGGTTTAGCTAATTTTAACTTTCTGTTAAGCCATTTTTCAAAAAAGGACAATTTGATGTTCTTGGTTGAACTAGTCTGGAGACATACGAATGTGACATTCTAGTAAATACACAGGCTGATTAGCAGACGGTGTTATTTTGTGAAATATGTATATGGTGTTGTAGAGGTCAGCCACAGGCTTTTCTTTTATTGGGGTACAGAAGAAAATGTCATCACAGAGAAGTGACACAAAACATACTTTCATCTTTTTTAAATCAATTTCTTTTTAATG
>NW_007729247.1:213953-235368 GCF_000696425.1 Galeopterus variegatus | reverse complement strand
CATACATTATACGAAGTTATACGATTTAAAAAATATATTAAAAGGGCCAGCCCCGTGGCTCACTTAGGAGACTGCGGTGCTGGGAGCACCGAGGCCGCGGGTTTGGATCCTATATAGGGATGGCCGGTGCACTCACTGGCTGAGCGTGGTGCAGACCACACCGTGCCGAGGGTTGTGATCCCCTTACTGGTCAAAGAAAAAAAAAAGATATTAAAAGACCTTTCAATTGAAAGAAAGATAATTTTCTGGCAAATAGGCCAAGTGAATATTTTTCCCATTTGATTTCTTTGTCAGCAGTTCGTTGGAGGTGATAGAGGAGCTTATTGATCTAAACTTTCTCTCATGATATATTTGGATTGTGTTTTGACAAACATATTTTGCATGCATGATTTGAATTTTGAAGAAAAATCTAACTTATAGGTGCATTATCTTTGATGTAAAAATGTTTCCAGGAGTTAGGACTTTTTGCTCTTATCTACCTACTATTGTATTTTATATTGGTGGATATATGGAAATTTCAAGTGTGCATATTTAATATTTTTGTATTCATATGGAAATATGTGTCAGGAAAATGCACTTGTGGTGTGCATATTTAATATTTTTGTATTCATATGGAAATATGTGTCAGGAAAATGCACTTGTGCAACCTCCTAGAGGTGAAAATCTAGTGTGCCATGGACTGTTGTGAGGGCTTCTGGGGACAGAATGCACAGAGATGTGCACATTTAATATTTTTGTATTCATATGGAAATATGTGTCAGGAAAATGCACTTGTGCAACCTCCTTGAGGTGAAAATCTAGTGTGCCATGGACTGTTGTGAGGGCTTCTGGGGACAGAATGCACAGAGCATCCAGGGATTCTTTTCTGAGTAGAATTTTGAGTCTTGGAGTTCACTGCTGGGGAAATAAGTTAATAAAAAAAAGAAGAACCTGCATCTCAGGTCAGACTAGAGGTTGAAGTGGAAATGGTGCCTCTCTTAGAAAACTCCCTCTGTCTCTAAGTCTGACTTTTCTCAGCAACCCACATACATTTTTAAAAAATATGACATGCCTAGTTGTTCACAAAAGGCTTCTTAATGAGTTGAGAATTCTCTGCTGGTGGAAATGGTGCCTCTCTTAGAAAACTCCTTCTGTCTCTAAGTCTGACTTTTCTCAGCAACCCACATACATTTTAAAAAAATATGACATGCCTAGTTGTTCACAAAAGGCTTCTTAATGAGTTGAGAATTCTCTGCTTTAGTATTCCTTACATATCAGTTAAACAGAGTTAGAGTCCCCATGGAAGTTAGGAATGATTCTGTGGCAAGTGACTGAAGACTTCCAAAGTGACTTAAGTCAAAGGGTATATAATGACTTATAATGAAATAAAAAGTTTAGGAGTGGGGTAGGCTTCAGGTGAAGTATAACGAAGGAATTCAACTGGCAAAACCCCAAAATCAGTTAACTCCAGTTATTACTCACTCTGTACCTGAACTCCGGAAGCTGGACCTGAGTGGAGAAAAATAAAGAATCTTGTTGACTGGTGTCTCTTAATTACGATGACTGCTAGCTTCAAGTGGGCCTTACTTGTGTTTGCCAGTCCGACTATGTTCCTCTACTCCGTTTGATCTCCTGTGCACCCGTGTGACTACTCCACAATGTTTCCTTTCTTTTCATTCCTCCACTCCATCTTCCCTACCTCACTCTCATCTCATGATGATGCTTTTCATTTCACTGAGAAAATAGAAGCAAGCCCTCAAGTGAGAATGTCCACGTATTCTAAACTTATCCAACATACTTTCTTCCTTTGTGTGACCTGTCTGTCCTAGGGCCAGCCCCTGCATTCATGTCCTGGTTCCCATCCCCTCTCAGGTACCTCAGGGCATAATTTCAGCATCTGTTCTCTCTCACTCTCTCTTGCATCATCTAATTTTTCCCTCTCTGACAGATTATTCTCAACCACATGCAAATATGCTGTAATTTTCTCCAATCATAAAAAATGCATTTCTTGAACCCACATTCCCTCCAGGCATCACCTTATCCTCTCCTTTCTTTTACTGTAACACCTCTCTAAAATGTTGTCTTATACAGTCTGTGTCCACTTTCTCTCGTACCAGTTCAACAAAAACTATGCTTGTCAAGGTCTCCAGTGACATGTACAGTTATTTCTCAGGCCTTAGCTTACTTATTAAGCAATATTTGACAAAGCTGACATGCCCTCCTTCATGAAACCCAATCTCCATTTCTCTTTTGGGACAGCTCACTGGCCACTCCTTTCAGTCTCATTTGCTACTGTCATCTCATCTCCCTGATGCCAAAGGTTGAATTTTCCCAGCTTTCATTTATCACTTCTCTTCTTTTGCTACCTGGATTATATTCTCCAGTGTATTAGTCTGTTTTCTTTTGCTTATAACAGAATACCTGAATCTGAGTAATTTATAAGGAAATGAAATTCATTCCTAACAGCTTTGGAGGCTAGGAAATCCAAGGTCCAGAGAACATATCTGGTGTGGACCTTCTTCTTGGTGGGGACTCTACAGAGTCCTGTGGTGATAGGGTATCACAAGGTGAGCATGGCAAGAGTATGTTCATGTGCTCTCCTTGTAAAGCCACAGTGCCACATCCATGATAATCTACTAAACCATTAACCTATTAATCCATGATTAATGGATTAGTCCATTCATGATGACAGAGTTCTCACCATCCAATCAAAGACCCGACCTTTCAAATACCGTAATTGGATTTCCCACTCTCTTAACACTGTCACAATGGGGATCAAGTTTCCAATACCTGGACTTTTGGGGTACACATTCAACCCATAGCATCTAATCTATTGGCTTTAAATACGTTGTATTATTAGCTTTGTAATTGTTTATTTCTGTCCCAGAATTCTACCCTGAGCCTCAGACTCATACATATTCTCCCTAGATATCTAATAGCATCTTATACTTAACATGAGGATAACCAAATTGTTCATCTCCCTTCAGCCTGCCTAGGTCATCATCATACCTCGCCAGAAATCTTTCCCATCTTAGTGTTATACCAAATGCATCATTCCAGGTGCTCAGGCCAATAAAACCACAGAGTCACTTGCAACATCTTTTTTCAAACCTCACTACTCACCTCCAGGCCATCTACAAATCCCATTGACTCTAACTTCAAACTACTGTATAGTTGGAATCTGGAACCTTCTCTACTACTGTGCCACTTCAGCCCAACCTACCATTATCTCTCCCCTGGTCTGTGGCAGTAGCTTCCCAACTAGTCCCCTTATCTTTACCCTTGGTCCTCTACATTCTATTTGTAATGCAGCAACCAGAGTGATCCTGATGAATGTAAGTCATATTAGGTTCCTTTTCTTGTCAAACCTCTTTGGTGGTTTTCTCACTTTATCAGAGCAGAAGGCAAAGCTACTAAAAGAGTAAATAACTCCTGAGAGATCTGGCCTCTGTGCACTCGTCTACCCCTCTCCCCAGCTCACGCTGCTCCAGCCAGACTGGCCACTTTTCCTGTTCCTTGGGCATTTCAAGCACATTCCTGCCTCAGACTTTCGCTGTTCCCTCTGCCTCAGGTGTTCTTGTTCCCTAAATGCCTGCTTCTCACTAACCCAGCTAGTCCTTCGCACTCTCCCACAGGATTTTTCAAATTTTCTCTCCTCTTTCATGTACTTTTTTTTCATATCACTTACCGTCATTCCTTTTATCTTCTATCTCCCTAAAGTAGAATGTATGCTTTCCAAGGAAATTTGTTTATTTTGGTTTCTGTTGAATCCCTGGTGCCTAGAACAGTATTGAGAACAGTTTTCAGATCAAGATTTTACATCTGGTCTAAAGATTCTGGATTTTACTATCTGCAGTGTTGCCTAGCCAAACCGATCTGATTAGATTCTCCAATGCTATGTGGAAAATGGAATTAAGTTTATTTATAAAAAATCAATATAATTGGAATTTGAGGGGAATATCAAAAGTAAAAATTTGTCTCTCAAACAAATACGATAAGCACATTGCTCAAAGCCTCTTGCTTAAAGAGAAACGTTATATCAGTGTGGGGCAAAACTGGAAATAAGTGAATGTCAGTGAACATCAGACATGGGCTGGCTCCATTCCTTGGTATGCTTGTATAATGGTGTAGGAGGCAGCCTTTACAGACTTCACTGTCATTTTTAATGGCTTCATATTCATACATAATTAATTCAAATAACCCAATTGTTATATATTTGACTCAGTTTTTTTTCCTTCGTAAGCAATAATGAGCATCCTTGTACACGCTTCTTTACACATTTCCTAAGTGTTTCCATAGAAGTCATTACTACAGTTTTGCCAAAATTAGATCTATGCTTTAAAAAAACGTTAACCTGAACTTTTTCTTGTAAATGTTTTGGGGAGGGTATTTAGCTATTCTTAGAGCATTTAGTATTTCACTATTACAAATAACACTTCAGTGAACACCCATGTTCATTAATCATTGTCAGCAACTCTGTTCATTTTTGTAGGCTACAGTTTTAGATGCTGGACTATTTGGTGAAAGGGAATACGTGTTTTGAGGGCTCTTTGTACATCTTACAAGACTGCCTTAAAGAAAAAGTATCAATTTATCTTTTCTTCAGAATTATGTAACTGTGCCTGTTTCATTTCAACCTTACCGAACACTTGCTAATATCTCTACAGAAAAAAAGGAGTTTTTAAGAAGATATTAAAGATTCTGAAAATCTGCTTCCGAATAGATTAGGATGTGTACCTACACAGTGTATGGTACAGTCGATTCTACTGTAATGCTTGTTTGGAAAATGTGAACTTGCTCAAAGGTGATTGATATGTTAGGGAATAATTTGAGCATAAGACAAAATGTGTGTTTTCTTATATGTGATTTTGTCTGTAAGAAAAATTAGTAAACAGAGAAAACTGCACCCAGCCGAACTGAGCCATGAGAAATGCAAAACAACCACGAGCTACCTTAATTCACCATGTGTGCTATAAGCCACACCCATACATATCTGGTTTTAAAACTTTCTAACAGATTTTAGATAACCCTCCTTCTACCATTTCACTATAGCATGGTGGGTTTTAGGAATACATGTGTTTCATTATACCCAAACTGACTTATGTGATTTCAACATAAATCATAGCTTAGATTTGCATTGGGTGTTATTTTTGTGTGATTGTTAACAGCCTAGATAGGTGGCATTCTATTTGATAAAATTTCTTAATCATGGGTGAAAGCACTATTAATCTATTATTTAATATGTGTCCATAGCCCTCTGTCTGCTCCTTAATTGTGTGTGGAGAAGGCAAACTTGAGACAGCAGAAATGGAAATAGAAGAGAAAGTGTTGAGAGCAATTGGTGTAAGCAATACTGGCACTAGATAGCTCTGTTTGGAAAATATGCTTTAGAGGTTTGGAGATGTGTTCTTTCAAGCATTGCTTTCCATCCTGGCTACAATTGAATTCTTCAGCTCCTTAGAAAGATAAAGATTAGTCCAAACTTGATATGCATTTTCAAGGTAGCAGGGACATGAGTATTTTTCAAGCAGATAGTAGAGCAGGTTCTATATCAATCCTTCAAAATTCTGCAAACACGGAATTATTTTATTAGTTTCAAGCAAGACAGCCGATATCCTGTTTAGACAGAGTAAACTATTCCAGGGACATCAGGAAAGGTCCTTTGCTCAAAAAGACACTGCACACTCAATCAGTGATGCCTAAACAGTTCATGCCGCAGCTGGAGATTAAACAGTAAGTGCAGCCCTCCCTGGATTGGATTTCCTTGCCGGAGACCAGCTCTGCAGGATTCATTGGAACTGAATAGGTAGTGTGGATAGGATGAGGAAAAAAAGAAAAAGGCGGACCACAAGTGTCTAGTGCGAGTGTGGACAACAACCACAAGAATCTTGCTTTATTTATATTTTTACTTAACATTTTACATGATGATTTATCTTTTAATCAAAACATTTTTTATTTCATTTCTGTAGAAAAAGAAAAATCAGAATGTTCCAAAGCACTCATGCGGTGATAAAAGCACCTACTCATACATCAATAGTTCACCCCAAAGCCTGTGGCTTGTGGCCAGGAAACTATACAATAGCAGCATGCTTGGCTTTAAAGAGCGTCAGACTTTTAGTTTAAACGATAATTCTTAACCTTCTTAACTTACAATTTAACCCTTTTTTAATCTTACTTATACTCACTATACTTGATTTTAATAACATTGATTAGTTATGGTTAACAATTTAATATTGCTTATACTTTATGTTGATCATTTTAATTTATAATCAAAATCACAATGTTTAAACCATTTACTTCCCTGCCAATAGACTCTGGGAACAGCATAGGGGACAAAGTGAAAAAATTTAAATGATCCTACTCAAACTAAAAAAACACACTATATCATTCTTATTATTACTAAGGAAAGAACATGTTCTTGGTAAATCAAGTGAAACTGTGGGAATGGGGAGAAACAAAGAAATCTGTAACTGGTTAATGATCAAATAATTGTAAACACCACTGCACTCAGACCCACCACCTTCCTGGGGGATGTGGATAGATATCCAACATAATAACTTCATTCCACATGTACAAAAGTGTGACCACAGCCACAATGGGTCCATGCACACATCACTTACAAGAAAGATCAATAAAAAATTAAATCGAGCCAACCCATACCAGGAACATGCATCAAAAACACCTTTAGTACTGACAGTGCCCTTTAAATGAACCATCAGTTAATTCTGATGTATTTTAACATGTCCTTTGAGAAACTCCAGAGAATTTCTCAAAACCATACTAAGCCAAAAGGTTAGGCTGTTTAATTCTGGGAAGTCTTGTCAAGCAACCAAAAGTGAACAAACAAGAAATTCCACCGAGCTGTGCTACACACACACGGTACACCCTGGTAGCCTGCAGAACAAGGGGTTTCACTCCTCAGCCTCCCATGCCATCCCCTATAGCAGGACGGCTCATGGCAGATTTCCTTGTGTTCCAATTTAGATTCGGGTGCAGATGGCATCACGTCCAACTAGGAAATTTTTGAGTATAAGTGAACTGACAACAGGTAAAGAAGAAAGCTGATAGGAAATCAATTAGAAGTAAACATGAGCACAGAAAAGACATATATTGCCTACTTAACAGGCAGACCGTGGTCTTCCCTTTTTATATGGCACTATGCTTATTTAGTAAATGCCAGTAAATACTGGTATTATAACTGGTATTATTACCGGTATTTTTACTGTTAACTAGTAATAATACAGGTTATATTTTACTGGTAAAAATACTGGTAAAAATCAAAATTCGAAAATACCAAAAATAATATAAAATAATTACTATTGTGTTTGGTTGGGCTGCTATAACAAAATACTATAGACTGGGTGGCTTAAACAACTCACCTTTATTTCTCATAGTTCTGGATGGCTGGGAAGGTCAAGATAAAGGTGGCAGTAGATGTATTTCTTGATAAGGGCCCTAAAAAATTAAATCGAGCCAACCCATACCAGGAACATGCATCAAAAACACCTTTAGTACTGACAGTGCCCTTTAAATGAACCATCAGTTAATTCTGATGTATTTTAACATGTCCTTTGAGAAACTCCAGAGAATTTCTCAAAACCATACTAAGCCAAAAGGTTAGGCTGTTTAATTCTGGGAAGTCTTGTCAAGCAACCAAAAGTGAACAAACAAGAAATTCCACCGAGCTGTGCTACACACACACGGTACACCCTGGTAGCCTGCAGAACAAGGGGTTTCACTCCTCAGCCTCCCATGCCATCCCCTATAGCAGGACGGCTCATGGCAGATTTCCTTGTGTTCCAATTTAGATTCGGGTGCAGATGGCATCACGTCCAACTAGGAAATTTTTGAGTATAAGTGAACTGACAACAGGTAAAGAAGAAAGCTGATAGGAAATCAATTAGAAGTAAACATAAGCACAGAAAAGACATATATTGCCTACTTAACAGGCAGACCGTGGTCTTCCCTTTTTATATGGCACTATGCTTATATGTAGAGGTACCAGAAAAAAACAAAAACCTGAGGTGAATTTATTGTTTATGTTCATTAACAATATTTGCATAGCTTTGCTCTGTTGTTACGCTTATAAGTCTCATAAGTGCTGCCTTGGACGGGCTCAGGCTCTGGAGATATAAAAATAAATATAATTCCTTCCTCCAGAAGCTATTTGGCTAATGAGAGAGAGAGAAGGGGGGGGGAGGAGAATAAGTAGACCATGATAACACATTATAGTAAATGCTTGGATGGCCATAAGAATACCAAACAGGGGAAGTAGTAACACTGGCCAGCAGAGAGTTTGAAGTTAGAGAGACACAGAATCTAAAACAGCCACCAGTTAGTCACAAATGTGGAACTCCTGAGACAGGTCAGGATTAGCTATGGCAATCATCCATGTCAGGAGTAGATACGGCAATCATTCATGTAGAGATGAAAGTTGAAGGGTGCAGGGTGAGAATGCCAAGGGAAAAATTTAAAACCAAGATCAGGAAAATCCTTTGAGATTGCTTCTCATCTGACGTTTTCTTCTTCAAAGTATAGTTCCCCAAATAAGCAAACCATCATTACAGAACAACTAAATTGCCCTTTTGAATAGCCTAGAACTTCAGATTGCTTTACGAGTTTTCTTTGCCAAAGGAGAATTTTGAAAATGATTTGCCTAGTGTGTTAAGTTTCAAGCTAACATCCCTTGAGAGGAATATTGATCATTTAATTGATATGTATTTTTAATGTAGTTTGGTGAAAAGGAAAGGCAGTGATTGGAATTCTTGGGTTCTTATATTGCCTCTGATATCATTCTGTGAATAAATAAGAATCCACCCCTGCTATTCCCCCACACCATCCCCATCTGTTCACTATTCTGTGGTGCCATTTAACCCCTTTATCAAAGTGCTGTTATTATGCCTGTAAGTGCCAAGGTGAGAGCAGGATAAATTTCAACTGCCTAAAAATGTTATAATTTCTTTGGACAGAATACATAATGGTACTGACAGCTTCAACCAACCACAATCAAAACTGTTTGAGGGCCGACCCCGTGGCTCACTTGGGAGAGTGTGGCGCTGGGAGCGCAGCAGCGCTGGGGGCGCTGAGGCCATGGGTTCGGATCCTATATAGGGATGGCTGGTGCACTCAGTGGCTGAGCGCGGTGCGGACGACACCAAGCCAAGGGTTATGATCCCCTTACCGGTCACATACACAAAAAACAACATCAACGAACAGCAGCGCTGGGGGCGCTGAGGCCACGGGTTCGGATCCTATATAGGGATGGCTGGTGCACTCAGTGGCTGAGCGCGGTGCGGATGACACCAAGCCAAGGGTTATGATCCCCTTACCGGTCACATACACAAAAAACAACATCAACGAAAACTGTTTGAAAAAAATAAAATAAAAAATAACAATACAGCAATGAAAATAATACATATAAAAACAATACAATAACAAAAAATACAGTATAACAATTATTTACATAGCATTTACATTGCAGTACCTATTATAAGTAACCTAAAGATGATTTAAAGTATAGGAGAGGATTTCATTAGATGATATGCAAATCCTATGCCATTTTATACAAGGGTACTTCAAAAAGTTTGTGGAAAATGGAATTAAAAGATAATAGGATTTTTCCATGAACTTTTTGAAGACCCTTCATATAAGGAACTTGAGCATCCCCTAATTTTGGTATTTGTGAGGGATCTTGAAACTGAGTGATAACTGTATACTGAAGAATTAATGGAGAGAAATTGTTTTTGAAAATAAGAAACATATATTGTCCTTTCAAAGATAACAATAAGTAAGACTGCTGGGAAGAATCTTAAAAGTAGGAAAGAGGAGCATACTGGAGTCAATGGCATTTTGCCTTCCATGTTTGCCTGTTGGATAAGGCAAAAGCAAGACTGTCTCATATTAGTTAGAAAAAAAGAAAAACAAATGAACATTTTCCCTGTCTGCTAATCATGAAGTGGTTGTACAGGCCATAAAATACTTTGATCACTTAACTGATATGTATTTTTAATGTGGTTTGGTGAAAGGGAAAGACACTGGTTGGAATTCTTGGGTTCTGATATTGCCTCTGATGTATCTGAAGTGTGTGATGCCATAGAAACAAGTCATTCACCTTTAACTTCTTCATCCATACAGTTTAAGGGATAGTCTAGATCTCTAAGACTGTTTATAGTTCCCATTCAGTCAATCAAATCAACATTTATTTAGGACTCACTACTTTAAGATATAAAGTGATAAATAACCAGGTACAGTTATCTCCTCAAGGTACTCACAGCCCACATTTATGTTCCACCTGAAGTTCAAGTTTATTTAAAAAGCAAAAAATAAACAACAACAAAAAAACCCAGTTTCTTCTTATGTAACTTTTCACTTATAACTTGGTGGATTTATTTTTCTTTGCACATTGCAGAAATTTTGTATCAACTTTTAAAAAATGTGCATATAAAAGCAGAAAGAATGTTCATATATCAGGTTGCATTTTTGTTAAAGGCATTTCAATGGGTGTAAAAGCATTCAGGGCATATTTATGGCTATGGGCTATAGATGTTTGTATCTGTATATATGTGTGTATGGCTATTCACAAAGCAAAGGCTTGTGTTTATTTATGGGACTGCTTATGTTTGGCATAGGAGCAGGAATCAAATGTATATAGAACAAACGAGGTAAATTTGAATAACAAGTATGAAAATATAGCAGATATTTTTTAGAAGCTTCTGAGAAACACATGTTGTTCAGCAATGGATTATCAGCTTTCTAACCAGCTTGCTTTTAATTGATGAGTCATATGGTGATTACAATTATGCATATACTTCTCGGAATGAGAAGATAGAGGAAAGATTCTTTAAAATTTGAAGAATTACGGAAAACATTTCCTTGAGCTTTTCATCTAATCATTTCCCAATGAGATTTTGTGTGTAAGAGGATTTCACTCTGAAATGCAAGGACAAAAAAGAAAGATTACAGCAATTCTTAGTTAGCCTTACGTTTGACCCTTGTATTTCATGGATCTAGGGAAGGAGATAAAGAAGTATTTCCCTGAGGCTTGAAGAGTATTAGTCACAGATGAGGATGTTTAGGGCTAGAAATTGTGCTGTGTCAGCACTGACTGCTATATCCCAAGAGATAAGGGTGACCATATATTGCTTAACACACACACACACATGCACGCACGCATACATGTACACACCCTTACATATATTTGTTCGTTTATAATATGAAGAGTTCTTTAATGTGCAAGACCTAAGGCAGAGATTTAAGAGTAAAATTCTTAGTAGTCAGCAAAAATCCCTGGATCTCTTTTGACATGAGCTTGCTGTTAAACAACAGATTTTCTATTTTTTAAAGTTTAATGCATGCCTTTATTATTTACCCAGAATACATTCCATTTTAAAACTTGATGCCAGGGCCGGCCCGGTGGCACACTGCTACAGTGCGCCGCTTGGGACCGCGGCGGCGTTCCCGCTGAGGGTTCGGATCCCACATACAGACTGGCCGCTCACTGGCTGAGCGAGGTGCACTGCTACAGTGCGCCGCTTGGGACCGCGGCGGCGCTCCCGCTGAGGGTTCGGATCCCACATACAGACTGGCCACTCACTGGCTGAGCGAGGTGCGGGCGCAACACCGAGGGTTGCGATCCCGTTGCCGGTCCTGGTCCGGTACGGGCACGACACTGAGGGTTGCAATCGGTTGCTGGTCACGAAAATAGACAAAAAAGGAAAAAAAATAAAATAAAATAAATAAAACTTGATGCCAATTCTTCCCAACTAAAATGAGCTTTGTGAAATGTTATAATCATTCCTCCTTGGTTTTTAAATATGGGCACAATGGTCAAAAAGACTTTCATTTACTATGCAAGAAGCCATCAAGTTTATAGGTGAATTGTCTATCTGATGAGATTTTATAAATCTAACCCCACCCCACCCAACATACACATGTTTTCCATGGTTTCTGAAATCCCCATTTATAAAGCAGAGAAATTATCATAGAATCTGATCTTATCAGCAGTGAGACAGCTAAGATCTCTTAAGGCCAAAATGCGGGAATGAAAAAGGCATATAGAGTGTCAAAATTGGAATATAATCAATGCTGGAAGATTTCTTTCACCATATAACCTTATAAAGAATCCCTTTGTAAGTCTTGGTTTGAAAGGAATACTGTCATTTTGCAACAAGGTGGTAAACTGATTACCCTTGGCCTGTCTTTGAGTCACTTTCTGTGATTTTTATGAGATGCTTAGGCTGGCACTTACTGTTTTAAGCAATGCATTGATGCAAGCCAAATATTATTTTAGTGGGAGAATAAAGAGCAAGCTGACAATTTTATTTTGCTTGCTCTTTCTTTTCTAAATCAACTCTATATAAACCATTCATGTTGAACAGCATTGGACTACCCATGTATGTAACACTATGAATTTTAAAGCTGGAAAAAAACTTGGGGATAATTTATTTTGTTATAGCAGAGAATGTTCTGATGCAGCTTCAAGTTGGCATGGAAGCTCAGTTTATATAATAGATTAACATGGAACTATTTTCCTTGAAGGTGTTAAAGAGTTGGGAAAGAGAACATCAGAAATACTTCAGCCCCAGCAACACTTGAAAGGATTCCAAAGAATTTGGAAACACAACTTCCAATTCAATCTTCTAAATTTACAAAGTAGGAAACTGAAGTCAAGGAAAGTTCAGTTCAGTTACTTGTTTCCTTCTAAAGACACACTAATGTTCTGAATTTGAAAGCATGGATTCCAGTTCAATCTTCTAAATTTTCAAAGAAAGCAAAGTCAAGGAAAGTTCAGTTACTTCTGTGTCCATAATCTGCTCTACAATAGAGCCAGAACTAGCAGTCAGAGTTCCTGATTCTTCTATTCTTTTTTTCTTTTTCTTTTTCTTTCTTTTGTTTTTAACTTATGAATCATTTATTTCTGGGATTTGCCATTTGATATTTTTGGGTTTTGAGGTTTGTTTATTTATTTATTTATTTGTTTGTTTGTTTTCTTAGACATACATGTGGGGTACAGTGTTGATTTTCAATAATTGTGTACAATGTGTGGTGGTTAGATCAGTATAGTTAGCTTTTTCGTCAATAAAATACACAATCGTTCTTTGTGTCCGTTGATCAATTCCTCATTAGCCCCCCTCCCTCTCCTCTTCTCCTCCCCTTTCCCACCTCTAATTATCTAGAAGTTCAATGCATTACTGTGATTGTTGTTCCCTTCTTTCTCTCTGTCTCTCTTTGTTGTTCATTTGTTTGTTTATGGATTCAGCTCCCAGTTATGAGTGAGAACATGCAGTATTTCTCTTGCTGTACCTGGGTTTTTTTCTCTTAGGATAATTTTCTCGGGGCTTATCCACATTGCTGCAAATGGTAGAATTTCATTATTTTTTATGGCTTAGTAGTATTCCATTGTGTATATATATATATCTCACAATTTCCTTATTCAGTCATCTATCGATGGACATTTAGGTTGGTTCCATCACCTAGACATTGTAAATAGAGCTGCAATGAACATGGGAGTGCAGACATCCCTTCAACCTGATGTTTTCCATTCCTCCGGATATAACCCCAGGAGTGAGATTGCTGGATCTATCCGTAGTTGTTTAAGGAACTTCCATACTGTTCTCCATAATGGCTGTACCAATTTACAGTCCCACCAACAGTGTAGGAGGGTTCCTCTTTCTCCACATCGTCACCAGCATTTGTTATTCTCTGTCTTTTTTATAGTAGCCAGTCTGTTTCGGGTGAGGTGATATCTCAAAGTGGTTTTGATTAGCATTTCCCAGGTAATTAGTGATTTGAAGCATTTTTTCATATACCTGTTGGCCATTTGTATGTCTTCCTTTGAGAAATGTCTATTCAGCTCCTTTACCCATTTTTTAATTGGATTATTTGGTTTTTGCTGTAAAGTTGTCTAAGCTCTTTGTATATTCCGGATATTAATCCATTGTTAGATGCATATTTTGCAAATATTTTCCCCCATTTTGTGGGATGTCTTTTCACTCTGTTGATTGTTTCCTTTGCTTTGTAGAAGCTTTTTAGTTTGATATAATCCCATTTGTTTATTTTTTCTTTTGTTGCCTGTGCTTTTGGGGTGTTATTCATAAAGTCTTTGCCCAGTCCTAAGTCCTGGGGCATTTCCCATGTTTTCTTCTAGGAGTTTTAAAGTTTCAGGCCTTATATTTAAATCTCTAATCCATTTTGAGTTGATTTTGGTATATGGTGAGAGGCACGGATCAAGTTTCATTCTTCTACAAATGTATATCCAGTTTTCCCAGCATCATTTACAGGTCAGCCTAGGTACATCTTCCTTTCACCATATTTGAGGTAGAAAAACATTTTGTTGCTCTTTCCTCCACACGATTTTCTTCAGGGTTTATGTGCTGATCTCCAGCAACAAGAGTTTCTCTGAAGTTTTTCCAAGCCCCAGTGGAAAAGTATGACAAACAAAAGAGAAAAGAAAGGTAAATATGCTTAGCAGCTATGTATAGCTTATGCACCATTTTTCTACTATGATTTAAACTATACCATTCTATTATTACTTAAAGCTATAGTGGTGGACCCTTCCAGCAAGTAGATATTTATTTAATATGTGTTACAAATTTTAAAAATATGAAAAAGGAAAAGAGATATATCCATACTTCCATAACCACTGTATCACCTTGGAATATTTGCTTTCAGAGTTGTTTTTCCAAAAAAAAAAAAAAATTATCTTTCAGAAAAATCACTATTTTTGTGAAAAAAAAATCCATATGTGTTAAAAATCTTCTCAAGTCTCAATATTTCATACATCCTTCTATGTACATAAGCAGTGGAAGTATAGGTAGAAATACACTTACAACGATGTGATATGCTATAGATGCTGTCTCTATTCTTTTTAAAGTTCATGTTTCCGTTTAGGGCGTAATTGATGAAATCCCTGCTGTAAAGGTGAGAACGTCTCTCACAGCAGAGACGAGCACCCTCATTTCTCCTCCCATTTCCCCACCTTCGGATGTTTGGTAAAGTGCTCATTTTACCCTCCTCAGGTCTATAACAATGGCATTCTCTTCAGTGACCATTATTACATTGTGTTTGCTTTTATTTCTCTGTATAAACTCACCACTACGCCTTTATCACGATGCCTAACTTTTTAGTCTGACGGTATTCTTAATTGCCTGGATTTTGTTGTTAGACTTGTTTTAGAAAGTGCTATGTTTTCTGAGCACTTTCAAATTAAGAATGTGTCTTTTTTAATATAAAAGATGATGTGTAATATGCTTGGGTATCATTGCTCTGCTGTCCTCTGATGTTGGACATCACCATATGGAAATTTGATTCCACCTCAACCCTTGTGGATGGGTTTTGATTTTGTTTTTTCTGTCTGGATATTCAAATAATTCTTTACCCTTCTGAATCAATAGCTTTAATAAGAAATATCTCATGATTAAGAATTGCATATTTAATTTCCCGGAAATGTGGTATAGTCTGTCATTCTGAAAATTCAGATTTATTTTTCAGGAAAAATTTCCTATTATTTTGCCTTTGGAAATATCTTCTGTCCCATCTGTGGACTCACAACATCAGCAATGCTAGTATCTTAATATCACATCATCTTTGCTTGTCCTGTCTTTATACAAGCTTTGCCCTAATTGCATTAGTTCATTTGTCTTTTTTTTATCTACATTCACTATTATTATCTCAAGTCTGCTCTACATTGGTAATTTGATTTGCAGTGGTGTCTGTTATGATACTTGTGCTTTCTAATTTATGTATTGTTTCTCTAATGATGTTTTCTTTTGGTCCTTGATTTGTTTCCTTAGGTCCACTAGCTCCCTTTTAATTCCATTCTGTTCTTTTATCATCTAGTCTTTGACCTCTAGTTTTATTGAATTTGTTTTCATATTAAGTGAATCTATTGTGTGTAGCATCTTGAGGAATTTCCTTCTGTCCCTACCGTTATATTTTCTTCTAGGTTAAGTGCTTTGTTTCTTACAGTAAATCTCTATTCTCACCCTCTCTGCCCCTATCTTTCTCTCACTCTCTTTCGTTATTGTTGGCTATATTATGGTTTGGAATTTACTATGTATGTCTTTTATCTTGATCATATGTGAGTATCTCTGTCCAGGCATTGCATTTGCTCTGATATAATAGAGGTTACTTCTAGACATTTTTACTACCCTTCCTGAGATCCCTTGGGCTCCAGTTTGAAGGCTAGATATTTCAGGTTTTGTGCATTTTTTAATAACAAGCAGGGAAGATAGGAGAGAAAGTTCAGTTTAAGCAGCATCCAGTGTTTTAGAATACCAAGTTTTGCAGGCAGGTGCTGTCTCTCATTCTTGGCTGTGGGATAGGGGGTTGTCCTCAAGTTTCCAATCAACTATTGAACTCTTTGGTCATCCAAAAGCCGTCACCTTAGTCAAAGTCAGCTCTATTTCCTGTGTGTCTCCTCAACAGCCATTACAGCTCCTCCTCAACCAGAAGAGAACGGCATAAGGCTATTCAGAGACTTTTTTTTTTAATTGATTGATTTTTGGAGAGGTTAGTGAGAATTCTTAGGCTTTTCCCCAAACTCCAGGGCGGTTTCTGAGCTTTTAGGGCAGATAAGAAACTAAATCCTACCCTGCCTTTCTGCTCTACTCCAAAAATGTCTGTTTTTACCTTATAATTTATTTTATTTTATTACAACTGACTGTGAACTTTTCATTCTTTGATTGCCATGGTTGATTTTCATGTGTAGCTGTGTGTGTGCTGGGACTTATTTTTCATTTCATTATGCATAAGGAGAGGGAAATTCAGTTTTGTGTAAGAATCCATCATCTTCTCAGTTAAATGTTTGTGCTGAAAGATTCCCTCATAGAATATCTACCACTAATAAGAAACTTGAAACACAAATTTTCTACTATAATTTGCTTAACCCTTCAAAGCATAGTTTAAAATGCACAGAAATAGTTCGCATACATGCCAGAAATATTTTCCTAGACTTTAAGAATATTCACATTTTTTTTTTTTTTTGACCAGTAAGGGGATTGCATTCCTCGGCACGGTGTGGTCTGCACCACGCTCAGCCAGTGAACACACTGGCTATCCCTATATAGGATCCAATCCCTCAGCCTCAGCGCTCCCAGCGCCGCACTCTCCTGAGTGAGCCACGGGGCCAGCCCAGAATATTCACATTTTTTGCTCTTAAATACCAGGAGGGCATACCAGAAAATATTTGACCGAAGGAAAATAGTAGCTCTCAAATATCTGTCAGTATACAGTGTTGATAACTAGATAATTTCTCCTAGATATTTATTATTTTTGTCATGTACAACATAGGCGAGTTAACACTTATATCTTGTTTTTCTTAATCTTTTCATTTACTTCACAGTTCAAATTGAAAATTTGACAAAGAAAGATGTCTATAAATTATATATGTATGGATATATATTTGTGCGTCTATGTGTACACATGACATTTTAAATATAATTATTCTATGTGATCATATACATGTATTTTATATAGAACTATATAGAAACATAATACATATGAGAATATATAGAAATACATGTATACATATAGAAATACATATGTAAATATATTTGTGTGTGTATTAATACACATGATAGCAAAATAGCTTACAGTTTGATATTTCTTTTTTTTTTTTTCGTTAAATTTTTATTTTGTCAATATACAATGTATATGATTATTATGGCCCATCACCGACACCTCCCTCCCTCCTCCCTCTCTCCCCTCCCCCCAAGAATGTCCTTTCCGTTTGCTTGTTGTAACAACTTCATAAAAGTATAGTTGTTATATCTTCTAATACTCTATTGCTCCAATTGGTATTTATACATATATATACGTACATGTGCAAACTTAATTGTTAGAGCCAATATCTGTTGAAGACCATTGACTGCACATGAATCAAGTTTCAGCAGCTGTGTCAACAAAGGCATAGCAATAATGTCAGTAAGTGTATAGAATTAGGACCTTGAGATAATTCTCTTATTATTTTTATCACTGGTTTGAGCCTCACAAAATTATTTCCAAATTTGGTCCTAGATTCCACAATTAAAGAGAGAAATGAAAAGCTCAGTCTGGATTTAAAGAGAAACAACCCTGATTACAGAAAGAACTGGAACTGGGGAATGGTAATGGGATTATTTGTCTGGATAAAGAAAAGTGTGCAGAGAGATCTAAAATAGTTTCCTAGCATATATGAAGGAGTGTAAAGTAAAGGTTGTGGATGAGATGTTCTTCATCCTCACAGGACATACAGCAGAATTTTTAGATAGGAAGAAGAATTCCACAGCACATTGTGCTCACGATAAGTAGTGCTAATGGAATGTAGAAAATAAAATTCAAAAGGTTTAAATTTTCATTTCTCTAAGATGATTAAAACATTGTCTTTGCCAATAATAGTAAAATACTTACAGTTTGTTACTTCTAATATTCTATTGCTCCAGTTGGTATTAACTTCAGAAGAAAAGCATACCCTTATTTCTTAAATGCTGTTCCTCACCTAGCTTTTCCATAGCTATTACTCATCTGCAGCTGGAAAATGATGGAATGTCAAGCGGTTGGCCTATGAGGACTGACCCACATTATGCCTGGATATCTATAAATATTTATTGAGTACCTATCTGGTGCTTGGCCTTGAGGACATAAAGATAGATAAGGCAATCTCTGTCCT
Source organism: Galeopterus variegatus (assembly GCF_000696425.1). NCBI lineage: Eukaryota > Metazoa > Chordata > Mammalia > Dermoptera > Cynocephalidae > Galeopterus > Galeopterus variegatus. The sequence continues at coordinate 216,743 of NW_007729247.1, read as the reverse complement.
TAAGAAGTTAATAGCTTAGTGAATTCACATCCAGATTAATGCCACAGTGGGATGAAATGCTGTTGAATCACCTGCTCTTTTGTCATGTAATTTTCAATAATAATATATCTACTTCCACTTGAGAAACATACATATAATTAAGTATCCCACCTAGGCTTACATGTATGTCAGGGGAAGAGGTAGTGCACATTCCAGCAATTTTAAGAGCACCCAAGCACCACACAGCTCCCCCACAGAGATGATCACTGTCAGACAAGATCGAAACACTTCTTTGAACAGAAAATGCTGAAAATAAAATCTACAGCTTAAAAACCATTTTTCAAGAACAATGGGAGCTCCAGTCAATATTAATAGTCAGAACAAAGTTCAAGTGTGCTTTTGTTTCCAATGTGTAATAATACATTCTCAACTTTTAAGGCTGGAATCCAACTTAATCCAACTTAAATTTTTAGGAGCATACAATCAGGTATGTGTGAGAGACGCTTAAGTAGAGAATCAAATGCAAATCTCAACAACCAGTCCTAAGGGAGAGGACAGATGTGTAGATAGAAAAGAGCAAGCTAAAGAGAAATATTAAGTAGATTTCAAGTCATTTGTCACATAAATAAAGCCTGGAGAGAAGTGCTGGACTAGGCAGAAGATGCATCACATAGCACCTTGTTAAAGTAAAGGGCGTGGTGAGGGGAGAGAAGAGATCATGCATTTAAAGATCAGGTTAGCCTAATGGAAGTTACTTTGGCAACAAAAATTGACACAGGAAGAACTGAAACTATGGAGTGAGAGAACAATTTCTCATCTCTAAATCGAGAAGTCCATTAGAAAAGTTACTACATAGAACTAGGATTTTACTGAGGTATATGTTTAACATGGAATCCTGAATTACAAAGAATATTTTCCCTTCTGTGATGTATCTCAAAATATACATTCAATGCCAGATGGCATAATCGGTTTCTTAAGTTGAAATTATCTGTTGACGCAGTTATGATATAGTGCTTGAAAGAATTCATTTGTTTTGAATATAGAGGTAGCCCAATTTGGCAGCAAACATATTCTAGACATTTGGTGTGATTAGTCTTTTTAGATACTTGCATTCCAGAGAAAACTAATGGGCTTATGTCCACTATAAAGAGAGAAGACTAATGAGCTTATGTCTTGTAATTCAACAACAAATTAACCAATGAAGTCCAAAGGGCCTGGAGAGGTAGGGAAATATCATGCAGGACTCTGAGAAAACTAGCTGGCTTTTTTGCTAGGTTTTTAGGATGGAGTTGCAGCCACTCAAAGATCATGTTCATTTTTATTTTCCTCCTAATAAAGTCTGCTCACCAATCTGTTTTTTCCTTGGGTTTATGTTGATCATTCACCAGAGTGATTTGTGCTGCCTGTTGTTAATTTAAACCACCTGCATGGTTTCAAAAATGCACTCTTTGTCATTCCAGATTGCTGTAGTATCTCTCTAGGATGTTAGATTCTTCTCAAAATCCAGGTAATACAGAGAATATTAATTATGTGTATTACAGTAGTATTTTAAAATGGACTTATGTTTATTACATAACTAAATAACTTGAAATGAATAGCTAAATGACTTATCTAAAAGTGAAAAAAAAGGATAGAAAAGCCAAGTTTAAAGATTAGGAAGCAATATGGGGTGTTACTATAATAACCATGAGGCATCTATTACGTAAAATAAAAAACATAATACTATTTTGTTGCTCATGCTGACTTTATCTAGAGCTAAAATTACAGAAGAAATTTTATTCTAAAAATTCAAATGAGATTAGTCATAGCATGGAAACTTTCTTAAAGGAAAACAAGTAATTTAGAGAAAACTTTTACCCAAATTTAAGGTTTATTTGTACAACTCTAATGAATGCAGTCTAGAGGGATCTTTTATCTATTCATCATTTTAAGTATGATAAACCCTTTCTAGAAGAAACTTACCTTTATTCTATATTTCTGTTGCTTATTCATCATTTTTTGTGATGAGTCTTCTTCTCTTAGCCCCCAAATAAAAATAATTCTCTGTGTATGTACTAGAAGTATTTATAAAGATCCTGGGAAACTAACATCTCATGGAAATGTGAATAATTTATTTTAGGTCATGAATTTTGTTCTATCTAAAGAAAGAAAGTATAACTAAAGTCAATATCTTGCCAGGAATTGTGGTAGCATTGTACATGGGTGTTAAGTAATTCTATGAAATGGACTGTTCCTATGTAAATGGAGCAATTTGATAAACTTGAAATTTCATCGTACTGCATTATTATTAGTCATTAAGATATTGCTGCTCACCACATAGTTTAAAGTAGTGAAATTATTCCTTCCACAGAAGTGAGGAAAAGGGGAAACTATGTAATATGCAAAGGGATTTAAAAGAAAAACATACACTTCAGGCCCCATCATTAAGGACCTTAATTTTGTTGGTAAATAATGATGTATGTGAAAGCTAACTTATATAGTAAAATGGTATGAAAATTGGACACAGAGAGCAAGAGCGTGCAGAAAAAGCCAGCTTCTTGGAAGGCAAAACTTCATGGAAAGAGAGGCTTTGAGTTGCCACTTGGAGAAAAAATAGAGTTTATAGTTTCTGAGGAATGTAATTCCAGGTAGGGATCTATGATCAGAAATATCCTGAAGAAAGATGTAGATAGAAATTGAAAGTCCGGGCCGGCCCGGTGGCGCACTGGATAGTGCACCACTTGGGAAGCGTGGCGGCGCTCCCGCCCGAGGGTTCGGATCCCACATACAGACCGGTTCCTGCTCACTGGCTGAGCGAGGCGCGGGAGCAAC
>NW_007729247.1:196487-212756 GCF_000696425.1 Galeopterus variegatus | reverse complement strand
GGGTTGCGATCCCATTGCCGGTCCCCGGTCCAGTACGGGGGCAACACTGAGGGTTGCGATCCATTGCCGGACACGGAAAAAGACAAAAAAAAAAAAAAAAAATTGGTTATGTATCATTTAAAAGCAAGATTGAAGAGTTTTCACCTAATTTCTAATCCAACCCAAGCCTATCTACAGTATTTAGACCCTTTCATGACCCTCTGCCAAATCATGTAAGTATTTTAATCCCTTTTGCTCAAATAGTGAAATACTTTAAGAATGAAATTTAAGGATATTTCTGAAGGGTATCCTAAAATAACAAATACCCAGTCTTTTCTCCAAATGGCCATGATACATCATTCTTTGTTGTTTGCTTTTCATAATCATTCACTGACATTTTATTTTTTATAAGAAAACAGTATTTTGTAGATATATGATTTCCATGACATTGTCCAAACTCTCCCTCGTCATCTTATACCAATATCACCACAGTAAAGGGTGAAAATGTGCATTTTACTGCTTGAGTTCTTATTAGTATCAACAGCAAATCTTTGTTGGGCATATGCTGGGAATGAGGCACTGTACTAGACACTGAGATATGAAGAGAAATCATTAGCCCTTGTCTTTATGACATAGTCCAGGGATGACTCATAACACCACTGCCCAAGATAGGCAGTGTATCTCAGAAAACATGAAGCTTAGACCCATTGATGATGCATGATATAGCTGCTTGATGTTTCAATTTCCCTGTTTAAGTGAGGGAAGCCATTTTCTTCTCTGTCTTCTGTCAGATGTTCTGTGAACATTGGAGAACCTGATATCAAAATAAAGATATTAAGACCACCAAGAAAGACATGGGGACCAGTGTAATTCTGAAAGCCCAAGGAATACAGGAATATTAGAGAATATAGTTTGGAACTCACAAAAACATTTGTAAGCAGGAAATAATTGTTGAGGAATTCATGGGACTCACAGTATTGCAACTATAATTGCATGCTTAAATTAGATTACTTTCCCCTTTGTTAATCAGAAGTCACTATATTTTATTAATCAGTAAAACAAAAGATATTGAGGATCCACTATGTGATTAGCCTTGCTTTATGTAGTTCCACTGAGAGATGATAAAGAGGAAGATGGTTCCTACTCTTTAAGTTGGGGAAACAGTAAACCTGTATGAATATTAGAAAATGGCAATTATTCAAACTCAATAATTTGTTTTTAAGAAATATTATTACACAAAGCACACTATTTTTGACATTGAGAATACAAAAAAGATGACTCTAATTGGAGAACAAAGAAACAACATAGTTTACTTATGTATTTTGTTTACTTATAAACAGTATAATAATTATGTTTGTTACAAATGGTGTACTAATATGTTCTTCTATTTATTGCTTATCTTTAACACACAATTATGCACTAACGACAAACATGAACTGTCAATATCCTTAATTCTTATCTCCAGGTAATAGATGGGGACAATAACGAGGCACTTGCAGTGAGTGAAGGGGCTGGGATTTAAACCCAGCTCTATCTGGCTCTGTCATTTGGGCTCTTGAACCTTCTTTTCTCTTTTCTCTTCTTCAATATAAATTTTGATGTTCTCTCTCTTCCTTTTTTCGTCTATACTCCCAATACTTTCTATTGCTATTCTCTTCTCTTCTCTTCTCTTCTCTTCTCTTCTATTCTATTCTATTCTATTCTATTCTCTCTCTCTCTCTCTCTCTCTCTCTCTTCTGTGCATAAAAACACATAAACATATATATTTAAGTTTTGGTCTGAATTCAATAAATTAATTTCAAGGTCTACTAATGAATATGACCCAAATTTTGAAAAATTCTGGATGTAGACATAATGATTCCAGGAATTCTGATGAATGTGAGCACGAATGAGGGGCAAACTCGGGTAGTTTCCATGACATCAGGAAAGAAGAACTTAAAAGGAGGGGAGGGAGAGACAACATGGTATTATTTTTTAGTAGCTCTAATTGCTTATCTCCATTATCTCTGAGACTTCTGAAATATTGAACTATTTGTCTACCAGAATTTTCAAGTGGCAAAAGAGACAATTACAGCAAAGTAGTTGAGAATGTCAGCAAGGGAGTCAGACTGTCTGTCTCCACACAGCTGTGTAATTTGGGGAAAGTTATTTAACTATGTGTACCTCAATATCTTCATTTGTAGAATGGGGATAATAGAGTCTGCCTCAGACAGTTGTGGTGAGAAGAATAAATAGGAAGTTCTTAAACTAATAAATGTGCATTGTCAGCTGTCAATAAATACTGGCTATTGGCTAGTAAATAAACACTTGATGAAAATCTGGGGTAAAACTGAGAACAAAATCAATATCTGATGTCTTTTGGTTCATTGTCAGTGAATTTGGGTAAGGAATCAAAAAGGTTTCATTTTGCTAAAAATACTATCAGTAATAAGTAAATAATTTTAGCCCTGTATACAATTGGCAATTCAGTTTAGAATGGCTCTCAAACTCATATTTTTTCATGTCTTTAGTCCTTGCATATCAATGCCTCACAGCCATCTAAGTCAATTTCCCACTGTGAAAGATAAAAGAATTTAAAAGTTACTTAGTATCAGAGGTTCAAATATTTATTTACAAATCCAGAAGACAAGATAGGGATAGAAAAAAGGAGAGAGGGAAAGAGATCGGTCATTCAGTAAGATAAAGCAGATCTTAAGTCCTGGGAGCTTCCCGTTGCTCTTCCATTATTCTAGAAGGCAGTGACCATCAAAGATTGAACATTCACTTTGGGGTCAGGGGAAAGTTTTGCTGATGGTGGTTGGAAAGAGCAAAATATGGTAGTTACTTTAGTGAGCAAAAATTAGTACTCATTACTCATTGAACTTAAAAACAACAATGACAAAAAACACAGTCTATTTTTTTTTTTTCCTTTTTTTCGTCTTTTTTACTGACCGGCAACGGGATTGCAACCCTCGGTGTTGCGCCCGCACCACGCTCAGCCAGTGAGCGGGAACTGGTCTCCACATGGGATCCGAACCCTTGGCGGGAGTGCCGCCACGCTCCCAAGCGGTGCACTCTCCAGTGCGCCACCGGGCCGGCCCAGTCTAATTTTGAAAATGGCACTAAAAATACATATTCATTTCTTGTGTGAAATGAGATCATGGTTACTACTTCATTGTAAATTTAATCTGGCTTCTCAGGAAACATGAATATTCAAATCTGACATCACACTAAGATTCCCCATGGAAAAGGATAAAGATTACTTCTTAAAATTTTTTAGTCCTAGGCAAGGTTTTGTGGGACTGAACCATAGATTCATTAGCAAGATATGTTATATTTTTAATTTTCTTTCAATTACAAATTTCCATCATAGAATAAGTAGTATTGTAATTGAGAAATTAAATGAAATTGGTATATCACATACCATGATGAGAAAATAATAATACAGTATAGTAATATTCATACACAGTAGTGGATAGTTACTAGGGTAATAGGAATGTGCCCACAGTAAAGAAGACACAGTTATTTTTAGTTACTTATCACTATAGCCAGTTTCAACAGAGGGTGAGTCTATCACATTAATTAAATCCTAACAAAACTCTAGAACTACAGGAAAACTAAGCTTTCTTATTTTGTGTTCTAGGTTTTCTCAGTCCTAGCAGCTTCTCTTCATTTACTTTATTTATTTCCTGTTTCCATATCTTTAGGAACTTTCCAGTATACAGGTCAATTGGGTTCAAATACTTGGCTATTTAAAATGTTTATTATTTATGATATTTTTTTCTAAAAGTGTTTTTCCTTCCCCCTTTATGTGTGGTAAAACAGCAATAACCACAACTGTTTAACTGCATTTGGGGAAAAGAAAGATTTATTCTACAGTAGTTCCTGTATAGTAAACTAAGGGTTTCGGGAAATGATTTGAATTACAAATATTTTCTATCCCAGAGCAGTGTTTTTAACTCAGTGAAGACAACAGCATAAAGTTCACATTTCCACCCACTCACTTTTTTTTTTTTCTGTCTTTGCAGTTCCGCCATGGTTTTTAAATCACCCTTCCAACCTTTATGCCTATGAAAGCATGGATATTGAGTTTGAATGTGCAGTCTCTGGAAAGCCTGTGCCCACTGTGAATTGGATGAAGAATGGAGATGTGGTCATCCCTAGTGATTATTTTCAGATAGTGGTAATTATCTTTTTTTATACTAGCTTTATAATCCCATTCGTTGTTTACTATTTTTTCATTTGCTTTTATTCCCTGGGAAGAAGTTTCCTGTTGGAAATTTTTATATGTTAAGAAAAGTGTTCTAATAAAGCAAATCATTTCTAGACTTAGAATTTTTGAGCTAAAAAAAGTGATCAAATTGTCCATCTCCCTTGTTTTACAGAAAAGCTTTAAAACAAGCAAACAAAGGAAAAACAAAGGGTCTAAGACTTTCACTGCTGGCTTGTAGAAGAGTTTAGAACCTAGTTTGAGAGTATATTAAGCCAAGATTCTCTTACTTCTTTGGATTTTATTCATTGTAATAAAGTTTCAGTAAGATGTGCTACTTACAATATGGTAGTCTTAATACAGACAACTTTTCTTGGCTTCCTTCTAGATAGGACCAACTGATCTTATGTGAGCAGTTGAGTTAAGCAATGGTTATGGGGACAGTGATAGTGGTGGCTGCAGTGGTAGAAAGGCCATGAGTTCACATTGGTTTGTAATTTTGAACAACCAGAAAAAATTTAAGCTAAGAACAATTGTTCTTAGAGTTTCGTACAAGTTTTAGTTCACTTTCTACCCCTATGCTTGTGGAAGCTCATAGGAATAATGAAAATATATTCACTGAGTTGTCTCAGTACACAGCAAGTGCTCAATATTGTTGTTTCTGATATTATCAGGAGAATGCTTTGCTCATTTGAAAATGCTTTGTGAAACTCTCCTGTAGGTGTAGGTTAGCATCAGAGGTTCTGATTTCAGGTATATATATTCATGAGAAATATGAAAGGCACTTTCTAAGTACTGAAGAACTTTGCAGCTAAAGAAGAGGGTTTTAGGTTCACTTATCATACACTGCAGAAGCAGACATGGCCCTGTCAAAGAAGAGCTGTCATCTAAGCCATGTCTCCCAGGCAGAATAGGACCAGAGCACAGGTGTCATGTGAGTCCAGGCTTCCACCTCTTCTCCATGGCCGTAAAAGGGCTCTTGTTGATAAATGCCTCTTCCATGATCAGTTGATTTTCAGAAACTTTCATAAGCTCTTTGTGCATGCATTTTGGCATACTATAAATGCTCTTAAGGAACTAATCCATAAAGCACGTCTTTATCACTTTAACCACAACTTACCATTTTTCACTTTTGGTTACATCTGTTTAATTGGTTGGGAATGGATTAAGAAAGGGAAAAAATTTAACTTTGAATGTCACACCCATCCATCAGTTCTTTTAAATGCAATGCTATTTCTACTACCACTGAATTAAAAATGACCTGCCATTTGGCCACTTGAAAAGTGGTTTAAAGGCCTAAAATATAATGCTACTTGCATATAAAGGAAATTGTTGAGTATCCTTAAGGACATACAATAAAATGCAACATTTATTTTTTTCTACAGTTTGAGTATAATTTTTCTCCCAGCATGACACATTACAGCCAACATACTTAAATGCTTCTTCTCTTAAGGTAAAAGAAAATGTGTGGTATGTGCCCTATTCCCATTAAATTGTGCTTAAAAATATTTCCTCAATAGCTCCAGAAATCCGAAAGCCATTTTCTGCCACACATGTTAACACTGAGCACAAATAGTAACTTATAAGTGAATTGTTAATTAGAAGTTAGCCAGCTCTGTCTAAGAATTTTACATCAGCTGAGAATTGACTACAAGACACTAAAAACAATTAAGATTTCCCCATGAGGTAATATTTATCTCCTAATGACTTCAGGGAAAGTGATTTAACATGTCTCACTTACTGAACTAATTCTTACACTAACATAGTAGATAAACTGAGTTAGTATAATTAAATGCTATCTCTAGATCATTTTATCATCCATCCTTGAAAAAAATGGTGGCTCAATTTGAATAAAGGAGGAATTAACATTGTTGCATTTAATCTATGGATTGCTGAAGGTGCAACACTTCGGCCGTAGGACACTAATGACATGCGTATAAAACATCTACCATACTCCCATCTCCAAACCCCGAAAGGGCATCTGTCAAAGCAATTACAATTTTGAATGGATTTTTAGACAATTTTCTGGGTAACGCTCCAGAAAATATCCAACCTAGATTTTTTGTCCTTTAGAAGCTGTAGAACTCTGTGTTTTTCTTTTTTTCTTTTGTCTTTTCCTGAGCTGCTACTAAATCTGTTTCCTTTAATACAAGTGAAAAAATGAGATTTCTTTTGGTGCTAATCTTAGATTACTCCATACCTAATAAAAGACCTTCTGTTGACTGTTCATTTAGATATTGAAATGTGTATTTTTTGTGAACATACTTTTTATTGTAGAACTAGGTTGGACTGATGCTCGTGAATTCAGAAAAGAGTATTGGGGATGCATGATATTTCCCAGGTGGAGTATGACATCAGTGAGGCTGAATCCTCACGACCTCCTTTCTTGTTTCTTCTATAACATTCTGTTAAATTTCAGTTTATGTTCATTTTGTCACCTTGAGTATTTACTCTTTAAAATATTTCACCTGGGCCAGCCCCGTGGCTCACTCGGGAGAGTGCGGCACTGGTAGCACCGAGGCCACAGGTTCGGATCCTATATAGGGATGGCTGGTGTGCTCACTGGCTGAGTATGGTGCAGACCACACCGTGCCGAGGGTTGCGATCCCCTTACCGGTCAAAAAAAAAAAAAAAATCACCTTCTTTATCTTCTCGCTAGGGAGAAAGCAACTTACGGATCCTTGGGGTGGTGAAGTCGGATGAAGGCTTTTATCAATGTGTGGCTGAAAATGAGGCTGGAAACGTCCAGACCAGTGCACAGCTCATTGTCCCTAAACCTGGTAAGACGATGAGAACTTTGTTCTCGTACCTGTAGTTACACCTCTTCACAGTCCATTTGTTAAATCCGTATGGTTTTCCTACACCTCAGAGTCAATCTGAAATTATTTTGTTAATTTAGCTTTACATTTGTGAGTTGATGTTTTTTTTTTCTAGCAAGTTTAATTTATCTATATCTGTCTATCTACTTCTAAAGAGATAAAGTCATCATGAACAACAGGGCCTCTGATTTTCATGACAATAATCACTAAATTATTACCTTCCCCCTTTTTGTGGTTTTTCTTCCCAGTGTTTCATATAAATATGAAATATAATGTATATCATATATATGTGTGTACATTTTAGTTATATGTGTATGTATATTCACATATATATACACTTATATATAAGGACTATACATACATACATACAGTTTTTAATCAATGGAAGTTGGTAGAAAAATAGCAAAAATAATCACTTGACAGTAAAGCCATTTTTCTCTTAAACAAATTTTGACAAATTGTCCTTTCTTACTATAATTGATAAAGTTTTAAATTATTTATTTATTTATTTATTTGTAGTCTTTTGGAAGTTTAATATGGTGGTTTATTGAAAACTAGCATAAGCCAGTATTAGACCTATCATATAATATCCCCATAACAACACAGCTCTTGCCAGGGGGTTGCAGGGAAAGAAACAAACCAACAAAAACAAAAAGAAAAAACAAACTGGAAAGAGGTCAGCTGCTCTGAAAAGATAAACACTAAAGAAGGTTAAAAAAAAAAACGAAAATGAAATTAAATAACAGACTTAACAGTTGTCTATGTAGATCGAAATATATTTAATTATTAATACCTCCTATGAAAATGTTCATATCATTTATTTGCTATGTAAATTTTATCTCTTTTAGACCAGTTTCCTTTCTCTTGACATGGTTCACTCTTGTCTTAATCTTTCCTTGAAGTAAGTTTAATAGAAAATAGCTGAAACATATGAGACATAGTACTTCTTTGGCTTCTATCATTTAAAATGTATTGTATCATTTACATGTATTAAATCCTTGTAATTTGTGCACCCCTAGCCAATTATCTGATGACTCATGATAATGCTCACAAAAAATGACTTTCTATTTTTTGTTGTTGATTTCAATAAAAATACAAAATACAAAATACCAGTCTCAGATGAAAAAAGGAATTAAAGGAACTATCTAGGAACTAAAGGGGATAATGAACTGTTTCCGGAGATCACCAATTTCTCTGATAGACTCCTTCTTTTTCCTCCATTTGATGTGCATTAAGTGTTAGTGTAGTTTCATTTGTGTGACTAAGTACAATTTCTTCTGCCAAACTAGTAATGGATAAGTAGAAGAAAAGGAACCTGTAAAATCAGGGTCTCTGATGAGAGCCATGCTTTCCAAACTGTGCAACATGTCACTGACAACAACAACACGGCCACCTTTAATCTAATACCAGCAGCAACACAGTCACACAAGAGAATTCTGGTCAACCTTGATTTTCAGCGAAGGCTGTAAAGCTGAGGAAAATGTGAATAAGTAACCCCATATTTCTAAATGAGGTATGAAATATATCCTCCTACGACTTGTTGGCATTGACAAAAGACTCCCAGTGGTCATCCCTTTCAACTATGCATAGGAACAGGGGATTCTTTGAAGTGCTGGAATTCACAGGATTAGAGGTTGTCATGGTATTTCCCTCCTCCACAAACCGTGTTGTGAAGATACCAAGAAATTTCCTGGACAGATTGCGTGTGTGTGTGTGTGTGTGTGTGTGTGTGTGTGTGTGTGTGTGTATGCACGTGGTGTATATGTTGCTGGGAAGTGCTTGTAAAAACTGAAAAATGGGCAACTTATTCTGGATGAGAACTCTCAGGAGCTGCTCACAATGCGGGTAGAATGGGAAGGGTGACAGTGGAAGAAGTTCTATTTCCACCTGAAGAAAGCTGGGCTGAAGGTTCTCAGAAGGACCCTGCCCAAGAGGTCCTGCCTGCTGAGGCTACCCCAAGCAAAAGACACTGGAGGGACACTGCTGGAACTGGAGCTGCACTGGGAGCTGGAGCAGAAGGCCACCAGAGAGTGCCTTGTCAACTTCAGCAGGGGTCCAGTGAGGGGTTTCCTATGGTGGGGGGTCTCTGAGGAATCTATAGTACTGCCCCACAGAGAAGAGGCAGGCAGATGACTCCCATGACTATGGCCTTTTGAGAGCACAAGCTGAGAAAAACAGCCTTTTCTGCTTAAGTGAAAATCCATCCTCCCCTCTCTGATCCTGGAGAAGCCCTAAGCAGAAGAGAAGAAATAGATCAGAGAGACAAAAACACAGTTGACAGATAATCTTACTGCTCTCTTCTCTATTTTTCATCTCATGCCTGCTTTGGGAGATGGAGAGAAACTTTCAATTGAGTATCAGTTAAATGTTTTGATTCAGATCTCGCTGGTGTGTGTGTGGTGTTGCTGTTGTTATTGTGCATTTCTGTTTGTTTATTTTTAATAACTAAAGATAAGGCTTTTAAAATACTTTAAAGTGACTCCAGGGCCAGAGTATTGACCCAGGTTGCAGTCCGGGGTGGGAAGACAGATCTGACAGGGCATGTTTGGAAATGGATGGCAAGAGAAACATAAATCTGTTTCCTTTTAATACTCCAGTAGTTCTACTCCTTTAATAAACACATTTTAGACATTAAATTTCACTTATACCAGGAAGCTCCGGTTTCAACAGGTCCCTTTGTTAGTGGTATCTTGCATTCCACTTGGGCCCTGATTTGTTTAGGGCTATGTGACCATAAAGGAATAAGACTCTGCTCAGCAGAAATGTTCTTTACCTCCTCTCTAGAGCCAGCCTAGGAGAATCTTAATAATTCATCCTTCCTCCGTCTAATGGTAGATTGTTGTTAGTGGATTCTACACTCTTGGTCAGTGCTCATTGTATTTGCCATTGGATTAGAAAGAAAGCAAAAGAATATGAAGACTAAAATCTGAAAGTGTGACAGGACACCACTGTGACTGTCTTACATTTCCCCCTTACAAATGATGGATTGCTTTTTCCTGGCTGTTTAAGTAGGTCTGCAAATAATGCCACTCCAATTCCTCAGAGATGCAGCATGGGCCGTGTGCACAGATGGTGGAGAGGCCAGCTATAAATATAAATTAAGCAATGAGGCTGACCATGGTTGGAAGAACATAGCCCTCTCTAAGTTTTGACAATAAATAGTCACCATATATTTTAAGGCACATTGTAGGCCTGCACTGCCCAGCTGTTCAGCTTTGGACTGTCCACAGTTACTCTTGCGTGAGTTACTCTTGACAACCATAACAATCTGCTTCTCACTGAAGTCCAGACAATGGCCTCTTTAAGCCAGTGTTCATTATGGGTGGATATTTCCATGAGCCTAATGAAGTTTCAACATAGTCTTTTATATATAGTTAGCTATTCCCTCTGTAGCAATTGGTTATTTAGGAAATAAAGTAAACATAATATACTAAATTAAGTTGAGTTAATGATTTGTTTTTTCTCTCCAGAATATAAGTTTGGGAAAAGTACTTGAAATGTGTGCACTATAAAATGTGAAATAAAGACATGGTTTCCTCTAGATCAAGATCAATGGTATTTAACAAAAAATCACTGCACTATAGGAGGTTTTATCAATAATATCACATAGCCAACATTATAACACCATACACAGAAATCCAGATTGTTGCCTGTCTCTCTCTATATATTTAACACACACACACACAACACACACACACACACACACACACTTATGCACAAGGGACAACTTCCTGCACACTTAAGACTGCATATACATCAAAATATTTGTAGCCATATTATGTAAATGGTTGTGAATGCAAGTTAAAATAGTTTAGCTTTCTTCTAAGAGCTAAGGACAGAACTTTATTATTATTGTTATTTTTGTTTGTTTGTTTTAATTATTTGGGGTTGAATAAGACATTAGTTAAGAAACTTCCTTTCCAAATGAAAGAGATCAACTATAGTTGCTAGTCCAGCATTCAGTGAATAGCCTGGCAAAAAATACGTTAAGAGTCAATGTGTTAGGTGTCACAGGAACAAGAAGTTTCAGTATCTAGAATTGCAAACAGGTAAGCAATAATTTAGGATCCAGTTGGCATAGGAGGTGATGATGAATTAATTATCCCTGAGTCACCATCCACTAAACTGGAGTTTGGGTGGGTAGTTATTAAAATAAGAAGACTATTTGGTAGTTAAGTGGAAAGTCAGCAATTATCTGGTGCTGGCGACGGGGGGCGATAGGGAGAACAGCAGTAGGCAGGAACAAAACATGAGATAGATATAAGATATCAGTTATCTCCAAGTTAGTTATCCTGGCTGTAGTTGCTGGGTCAAATTCAGTGTCCTGACAGTGTCTGCAGTGGAAAGTCATTAGAAATAAGTGACTGTTGAGCAGGGAAGTTGAGGGCCACGGAAGTTGGAATGCACCTGTGATTGGGACATATGTCGTCTGGAATGTGTTTAATTAAATGACAGAAATGGGTGAAGATAGAATAAATTTGCCATAGGAAGAAATGATGTATTCCTTAAATTGCACCATATACAAAAAGGCTGTGGGAAAATCTATATGATCACAAATAAAATAAATGTTATAAATATTTTCCAAAATGTAGATTTGCCTTCTATACAAGAAGTAAATATGGAGTCTGTGCCTTATGTTCATTTTGCATAGTTTCTAATCTTGGGTTTATTTTTCCCTTTAATACTGGTAACAAAATAGAGGTCTACTACAGCAGGGGAAATACATTGGTTAGATGTTCAGAAAAATGAGAGCTGTTATTAGTTATCTGTCCTCCCCTGGAAAAGGTTACTGATTGCAAATGAAGTTGAATTTTAAACATTTTATTAAGGCAGTATATCATATATCCTGGAATTAGCAAGAAGATCTAAGTCTGGCCATGAACATCAAGGAATAAAATCAGAAGTTCTTTTGGATTTGTTTTTGTGAGAAATTCCTTATCAATATGAAAAGAATACCTAGAAATCCAAAAGGACAAGAGAAATATTTAGATGTGTACCTATATAATTGCATATTATAGTGTTTCTTACCACATGTTGATTCCTACATACTTACTTCACTGGGATTCTGTGTGGAGCAATGAAGAAGTGTACAATTAGTCTCAACACCTCAAGATCTGTTAGAGTTTGATTTATCGGTGTAGTAGCACCTAAGCAACTATGTAAGTGACAACGTAACTGAAGCTAAAGGGATATACTACTTAATCTGACATTAGTCACTGGTGGTCATTTAAGTTGAATTTTTGTCTCTTAATATGGGAAAAGTTAATATGATTTGAATGCTTAATGGTAATTAGTGTGGGATCAAATTGTTCCTGGAGTTCTGTAAATAATTTAGAAGAGCCTGTCCCATGTATTAGACCAGTATGTTAGTGAACCCAAACGGGGGAATGGGTCATTAGAGAATTTCCTCACACAAACCAAGATGTACATTAAAACTACAGTATTTCTCTTTATAGTTCCATCATTGAGTCTAAATGAATAAGGAACAACTTAGTATTTTTTGAAATGTATTTCCCCTGTGGTGATATTATAGCTCATAAGCTTTCCTAGAACATTTTCTTTTATAAGCTTTGGTAATTATTTGTAGCTAATAGGATACAGAACCAATTTTTTTTCAAAGTGGTTATTAACTTTAGCTTATACAGCCATAAATTTATTCAATCGATTGAAGAATTATTTTTTGCTTGTGAATGTAAAAATAAAAATAAGAGAAAAGTAATCTGTGCTCTTTTATTTTCTACCTCAGTGTCTCCCTTTCTTAGAAAAATGTTGACACTCAACCTAACACTTTCCCTGAGAGGGGGTTCATTGATAACATAAGTTTGGCATATATCAGACATTTGATTTTTGACCATATAATATTCACCTAATATGTGAGATGTGCTCACATATCATCTCTATGTCCATATCCAGTTTACTTATAGAGATTTTAAAAATATGTGGAATATAGAATATATTTACGAACAGATTCTTAGAATATTGTCTAATCTTTCAAAGTTTCTATTTTCTTAGCTGTAAAATACAGTACATAATTGTCTCAAAGATTTAGTGCAATAAATGTATGTAAAAGGGATTTGTACACTGTAAATTATTACACAAATGTTAGCTATTATAAAGTCTTCTATTGGTTATGTTTAGTCTCAAGAAAAATAGCAGGTATTTATTGGGATGGGTAAAATGATAGCTTTCTTGCAGCACATTTTTCCATCCTCCAAGAAGATAACTAATAAAAAAAATATTTTAGTGACAGTGCCCCCTCAGAGTAAAGGTTTTTAGACCAGTGGACAAGGTTAAGGGGAAAGCCTTGTCTCAAAATGACGGCTAGAGGAAAGATTTGCAGCAAGGTGTGCGGTATCAGTTTAATGACGTGCTCATTGCAGTTTTATGTAGGCAGAGGTTTCTCGGCAAGTAAAGGCTTGTCATTCACCTTGTCCTTCATTCAGCATGTTCTTCAAGTAGGAAGCTAGCTCAGTGCTAATCAAGAGGATGTGGCTGTATGGCAGACTTTGAAATTAGAAATGAATTCTGCACTGATATGAAGTGCATTGAGAGCAGTGGTAACTATAAATCCATACAATATGGAAAACTTGATAGATTCATAAATATTGATCACATCATACTTCAATGGTAAACACACCAAAGAGTGTTACACTGTATCTTTTATTTATTTATTTATTTAACTCTCTGTAGTGGGAAAGTGGAAAAGAAGAATGTTGATTTTTACTTTGAACCCTAAAGATCTTTCACTTATTCTATTTCTATCTTTTGCCTATAATCACCCATTGAAGAGATGTGTGTGTACACACAAAACACACCCACGCATGCACACCCATATTCATGCACATGTGTATGTATTACTTCTGATATATCATCAGAGGGTTTTAAGTTATCAATGTAATGACAAGTAAGAGGTACATGTAAATTAACAACTTAAATTATATAAGTATAATTTTTAACTGCCAAAATGATATTATCAGCATGGATAGAACGGCAGTGAACTGGGGCTCACATACACAGTGTGAAGTAGTAAATCACACTGCAGTCACAGCCACGGCCTCAGATGATCGCACAGGAAGTTCCTCTGAAGCTGAGATGACTCACCAGGCTACTGTATGCCCAGAGATGGGTGTGACCTTGAGTGGGGAGGTTCTCTCCAGCTGAAGGTGATTACTGGAGACAATTCAACAGGGAGCCATCAACTGCCATCGCTCCCTCCAGCTGGAGGAATGAGGACTACAGTCCTGAAAGGAGATTTATTTGCTTCATGTAATAAATTCTAGAAACAACTTCCCTAGGTGGTTAGTCTTGTTCCCTAGGGAAAATGGAAAGGTTAAGGGGATAAACTACAACCTGCACCAGTGGAAGTGAAACCGGTCTCAGGCTGCAACAGTTTCCCTCCTCCTTCCTGTTATAGATTCCTTTCACCCTCAGCTTGCATCTCTCCTGGTCTATGTGGCTTACCTGGTGGGGAGACCCAAATTCCTGGCTCTTTGCAGTGCATAGATACTGCATTAGTCCGTATATCATTAAAATTGAGGAAGAGAATACCAAGAGACACCGCAGCAGATCATCAGAGTGCCAATCATCTCTTCCTTGTTTCCCACCACCTCCCCATGACCAGAGTAATTACCCTTGCCAGGGTGGAATCTTGCCTTGCCTGCTAGTATTTTGGCATAAGAATTCTGAAATGATAAGGCAGCAGCAATAACTCAAAGTTCAGTGATGGAAACATTCCACCTCTGAGAACTAGGATCTCTAAGTCCGTAGCCTAGAGCTGCGGGGATGAGAAAAACACATTTCTCCGATGGGTCACTGGGAGTGATGACAAGCAGTACCACACCTACTTCCATCTCTTGTGTCCTATGTATTAAGGACATGACACCATATACTGGTAATTGATTTAGAGTGTATACTGCACCCTAGAGGAAGGCATCCCATCCTCTTATTGGAGGGTATTATTTCCAATCTGTTTCCTCACTTGTACCTCCAAAGGGCTGTATTTTTGTTATATTAAGTCAGCAGCTTCTTGGTGCTTGATATGTGATAGGATCAGTAGATCCCATGGTTATACAGTCATGCCCACACTTATTTTGCTATATAGTGAGTTATTTGATCATTTGCAATATATTGAGGCATCTCATGTTGGTAGCTCCATTACTTCATGAGCTCTCAAATAGTGATGCAGAATGAAGCCCTGAGAGTAAGAAAGACAAACCCATTCTCAGAACATGTGTCTATTTCAATAAAGTTAAATTTCTAGCCCTTCCAGGGTAGAAGGAGTCTAAATAAACACCAAGATTCTCCTCAAGGAATAGCGCTTTGTGGGGAGCTCAGCATGTATCTCTGTTGCTAGTAGATTGGGCACACTGCAGTGGTGGTAGCTGCTGGTGAGTAGAAGCAGCCTTGTTGAGTTCAAGCCCATGCTGACAGGCAATGCACATGTGTCTATTTCAATAAAGTTAAATTTCTAGCCCTTCCAGGGTAGAAGGAGTCTAAATAAACACCAAGATTCTCCTCAAGGAATAGCACTTTGTGGGGAGCTCAGCATGTATCTCTGTTGCTAGTAGATTGGGCACACTGCAGTGGCGGTAGCTGCTGGTGAGTAGAAGCAGCCTTGTTGAGTTCAAGCCCATGCTGACAGGCAATGCATACGCTCCACCTTTGCTACTGTAGCCTCTTCATTCATGAACCTGTTGTGCTACCACTGGACGCTGGCTGATGTCAATGAGCTGAATTGTTTCATCTAGGTGGTTATTTAGTGGCTCTTTCATGAAAGATGTAACCCGTTGTTTACATGTGATTAAAAGATCTTTACACCTGGTGTTTATTCCCATAGAACCAGCCACATACCTCTTCCCCAAACCTCCTTGTTTCTGATCTTCCAATAACTTTCTCTCCAGACCCAAGATCAATCAGCCAAGCTACATGACCTTGCAGATATATTTGTGTGTATATGTATGTGTGTATATGTATATATACATATATGTGTGTGCACATATATATATATATATATATATATGAATAAATTAGCCATTTCTCTTTTGATATGAGGTAGGTGATCTGTTGTGCCCAGCATTATGCCTACTGGAAAAACTTCTTTCTACCACTTTCATCTTATTATGAATTGATGGTGTTCCTACTCAACTGTAAGACTTGGTGTGTCTCAGAAGACCCAGCTCATGATGAGCATTTCTGGCCACTTGGTCAATTGATTATCCCGTGGTTGGGCATCCTTTCTGCATCATGGTCCAATATTCTTCCAGGAGCCATTTTATAGATAGT
>NW_007729247.1:193489-195762 GCF_000696425.1 Galeopterus variegatus | reverse complement strand
TGACTGTAAATGAGTAGTAGTTTTCCATTCCTAGTGAATGAGAATGTTTTGATTATCCTTTCTTATAGAGATGAAAAAGAAGACATCACTGTGACTACATATGTTTTACTGCAGGCCATATTGATTTTCACTAGCAAAGATATAGCTTCCGGCACAGCAGCTACCATAGGAGTTATATTTAGTTAAGTTTCCAGTTGTTCACTTTTGTCCTCTCTGTTTGGTCTGGTTTTTGTAAGGGCCAGATTGCTGAATTAAATTAGAATGTGATAAGAACTACCATTATTTAGGACTTTAAGAGTGACACTAACTTCTGACATTCCAAGATGTGATATGATACAGCGNATATATATATATATATATGTACTTACATTAGCCATTTCTCTTTTGATATGAGGTAGGTGATCTGTTGTGCCCAGCATTATGCCTACTGGAAAAACTTCTTTCTACCACTTTCATCTTATTATGAATTGATGGTGTTCCTACTCAACTGTAAGACTTGGTGTGTCTCAGAAGACCCAGCTCATGATGAGCATTTCTGGCCACTTGGTCAATTGATTATCCCGTGGTTGGGCATCCTTTCTGCATCATGGTCCAATATTCTTCCAGGAGCCATTTTATAGATAGTGTGTACTTCTCTGCTTCACACAGCATGACCTAGCTACATAATCCTAAGGATTTATGTTGTAATTCCACTATTAGGGCTTGCCACAATCTTCACAGAGATTTTTTTTTCTTATCATAAATGCTTCTAATACTATAGCGTCTACTGGATTGTATGGCCCAAGCGGCAGATTCACTTCCATCATAGCCTAGACCTGCTACACACCTATTTCTGCTCTGGACACCCTACTCAAAGGTGACAGCCTTGTGTACTACCCAGTAAATGAGTGAGAACAAATATGCTGCATGAAAAACCCTGATACTTAACAGGTGATTCATTCTTAATTTGGAAGTATGAGATGTAATAATTTGTCCTCATTTATAGGATACATCCTGCTATGCCCCAAACCACCATGGCCCTAAAATTGTTATTGATGTGATGGGCCAATGTATCTTCATAGCGTTAATCTCCCACAATCCGGAGCATATTGTGTTTACCAAAGTCTCCCATATATTTGCCACTTCTTGCTCACCTGGTCTGATTAACATGATGTTATCCATATAATGGACAAACGGAATATGCTGCAAAATGTGATGGCCCAGGTCCCTTTGGACTGTGTTAAGATATAACATGAGAGAGTTAACATAGCCCTGGGGCATGACTGTAAATGAGTAGTAATTTTCCATTCCTAGTGAATGAGAATGTTTTGATTATCCTTTCTTATAGAGATGAAAAAGAAGACATCACTGTGACTACATATGTTTTACTGCAGGCCATATTGATTTTCACTAGCAAAGATATAGCTTCCGGCACAGCAGCTACCATAGGAGTTATATTTAGTTAAGTTTCCAGTTGTTCACTTTTGTCCTCTCTGTTTGGTCTGGTTTTTGTAAGGGCCAGATTGCTGAATTAAATTAGAATGTGATAAGAACTACCATTATTTAGGACTTTAAGAGTGACACTAACTTCTGACATTCCAAGATGTGATATGATACAGCGATAAGTAGTTCATAAAATATAAATAATAAAATATAAATGTATAATGAAGTAAATATATATTATATATACTATGTAAATAAGTAGTGGAACAAAACATAAATAGTAGAATGTAAATTTTTTTATACAATGTAGATCCAAATTTTTAAAACAAGTTTAAATCTATCTATTTCTATATCTATGTTTATAATGAAAAAACTTACTATATTATTTTTATTTTTGAAATCAAAATATGTGGATACAACAAACATCAAGCAACAAGCAATATAAACTAAAGCATATGAAGGGTTTCAGAAAGGTGAGTGTGATTTTACCTCTGACTTCAGCCACCAGATAAACTATGCTGAACATTCTCTGCCCCTCGGGACACTTAAAAGTTCTTAGGGGATAAGGCTGTTATATTTGAACATTTTCAATCTAATGAGAAACTTAGAAACCCAAGAAAACAAGACCCATTTTAATTTATGAAAAAGAGCATGCCAACAGAGTTATAATTGCTCTACGTAGAGTAAAATTTATAGAAATACAGAAAAGGAAAATGCAAAAGAGAATCATAGCATTTTCAAGAACCTTCTCATGTTGGGTACTATGTGCTAAGTAAGCCCTTTACATACATCATTTTATTCACATCGAGGACAATCCACTCTAGAATATTTTACTATTCTCATTTCATAGA
>NW_007729247.1:191840-193037 GCF_000696425.1 Galeopterus variegatus | reverse complement strand
TAGTTTGACAAATACTAGTGAAGAAGAGCTTGAAATTAATAAAAATGTCAAAGGTTCTGCCACTCAAATGATTTCTATCCAATTCCCAGTGTGCCTGAGGCCCTTGCCAAGTATGGGCTAGGTGTGTGTGTCTTAAGAGTCTTAAAGGTGAATATCATATAATCCCTGCAATCCAGGAATCCATAGTTTAACAGAGAATGAATTTGATTTACCTAATGTAATTATCAAATACAATTAAAGCATAGTGACTTTCAATGGTATGTTAATTTTTCAATACGCATCAAATACCCATAAAATGGATAAAGACTCATAAAACTGGAAGGCGAATTAGAGATGGCAGATATCATTCAAGAAAAGTTTAATTATTGGTGTTAATACTCCTTAAAGTCTAACACAGCCAGTGCTTGATGTACTATTTTTTTGAGAGAATGGTAGTGCCATTTGTCACACAGAATGACAAGGCTTCTATTGTACTGAAAAGCACTTTCATTTACTGTTTTATTTTGTTCCCAGCTTTAAGTGAAAAGCTGCAGGTTAAAAAATAGGTTAAAAAAAGGGAAAGTTTTCTTTCATATAAATTCCTACTCAGAGGTATTTAACCTATAATATGATTCCATAATAATAACAATACTTAATAAGTTTAATGACTAGTGCGTGCCGTGCACAGCTGTCTTTGTTATTTGGTGTTGACAAATGTCCATAAATAATCTATAGGTGATCCTAGTATTCCCTGACAACACTGGCAAAATATATTTCTTCATTTACGTGACTGTCTGATTTTCACATTTTATAGAACATAAGAAAATTCATTTGAAATTTAAAATGACCCATCCTCAAAATAAAACACACATTACTATAAAGCAAGAAAAGTCAAATAGAAAAGCAAGTTTCCCACTTTTTCTTGATATTTTTTTCAGGCCCAGTTCCTATTTAAATAATGATCTTCTAATGAAGACGAATATTCATTGGTTATGAAAGACATCAACTGAGTGTGTGCATATGGGAATAGACCAAAGCAGAACAGACTGTTTTGAACAGAGAAGAATAATTCTTTCTCTAAGTGATTCTCTCCAAATAGTATGCCACTTACAGTATTTTTAAGGGAAAAGAAATAAAAATGCTATGTAGCTTATTTTATATTTCTCTCTTGCCTGTCATCTTGATTTCATAAATAGAATGAGGCATGAACAGCAAAAC
>NW_007729247.1:188703-190686 GCF_000696425.1 Galeopterus variegatus | reverse complement strand
GCAGGTGCTAAGTGGTTGCTCAAGCTCCTAGTCTAACAGAGAAGCTTGGTGTAGAACCAACCATGATGATCCCAGGAGTACATAAGTACAAGATGCAGGGATAGCACAATGGAGGGCTCCAGCAATTCTCTCTATGGGAATCAGAGATATTCATCACTAAGGATGTGACATCTAAGCTGCAATGGACTTTGAAATAGAATATGGTTTTGCCAAACTGTTAAGAGTGGGCAAAGAAATGGCTGGAAGAACTGTCACACACAAAACATGGGCACAGTGGAAGTATAGGTTTAGAGAATTACGTGTGGTTCAGTAAGGCTGTGGAGATATGCAGTGGCTGGATCACGAAGTACCTTTTAGAATATGCAAAGAAAACTAGACTTTTTATCTAGGCTGTGTGGGATCTTGATGGCCAAATGTAAAAGGTAGCCATGCTTCCATTCATGTTTTCAATGATAACTTTGGAAGCAGTGTGGATGATAGATGGTTGGCAGGAAAAGGGATTGGAAATAGCAAAACTAGTTAGGCAGTTGTAGCAGCAATAGGCCAGGCAGAAGAGAATAAGGTTATGACCACAACAGTACAAAAAGAGTGAGTGAATATATTAGAAGGTCCTCAGAACCTGGAGATTGCTATTAATATGCATAGATGGATTAGAAATCTGGGATGATTCCTAGATTCCTGATTTAACCAAAAAAGATGATAATGCCATTACTTAAGACAGGAAGAAGACCAGGAAGAATAATTTAAGTCCATATCTTCAGAAAGTGCCTGGGTTGTGTGTTCCTTGAGGGCCCAGGTCTTGATCATGTTTGCATTTCCAGCACCCAGTAAAGGACTTGACAGTGGCATACTCTTGCTTACTCATTAGAAGGTCCAAAAAGCAAATATTTTGTTTTACTTGTTAATTGATAATGACAAGTATAAGCTATGAAATAGTAAAAGGTGAAGCAATGGAAGTAAATATTTAAAAGATCTCAAAGCATATAATTGAAACATTTACCACTGAAATAGGCAAAATTAATAGGCTGACTGTAATGCGTGTTTTGCTATGTGTATTAGTTAGATTGGAGCAAAAGGACAGATGAATGCAGAATATTTTGTAATATCCCCAGAGGGGAATAGTTATGGTCTGAACTGAGTGGCAACTCTGCTCATAGAGAGAAAGATGAATTCAAAGGATAATACGGAGAGGAAATTGTTGGCAGTTTGCATTTGAATTGGAAAGGAGCTTTTGATGCTGATGGGAATTCTGTAAGTTATTGGCATTGCTGATGGTGATGAAAAGCTTAAGGGAGAGTGTGACAGGGCCTTATTATGCATCCTTAGTTCCTTGATAGGATATAAGTGAATCATTCTCCTACTGATGAGAAGAATCTTCCTTGCTGGACATATTTTACTCAGCTTTGAGGGAGGGACTCATTGTACTGCCATCTTGGAATAACGAGTTAAAGGATTACGCATTAGCATAAGATAACCGCTGAGTACTGTCACTGCCAGGACTGGAACATATTGATTTGATTAGTCCTTAAATATCAGAAAGTAAAAACGATCATTTCTTTTTCTTCTCTCTCCTCTTTGTTTCTCTCTCTCTCTGTAGTAAACACAGATTAGAACCAAGAAATAAATTGAAAATGGAAGGACTAACTGGCTTCCTGCCACCTAGAAGTAAAATCCATTTAATTTACCCTGACTATCCTTGTTATAGTGTTAAATATAGACTAAATAGTTTAATATGGATTTATGTAATGAGTTCACAAATTGATTTTGCAGAGTATGCTTGCTCTAGGAAACATCTGCTTACTGTGTCTTAAATGGCATACCTCTATGTGAATTCATTTTGACATGATGGATGGATGGATTTTCTTTAAAATGACAGGAAATCTAACCTATGATCATTTTATCATCCCAGTATTTTAAAAATCCATGAATAGAAAACAAAACAATACAAAACAAAACAATAATTTAGAAGCTCCAGCTATCTCC
>NW_007729247.1:186690-188436 GCF_000696425.1 Galeopterus variegatus | reverse complement strand
ATGTAATGAGTTCACAAATTGATTTTGCAGAGTATGCTTGCTCTAGGAAACATCTGCTTACTGTGTCTTAAATGGCATACCTCTATGTGAATTCATTTTGATATGATGGATGAATGGATTTTCTTTAAAATGACAGGAAATCTAACCTATGATCATTTTATCATCCCAGTATTTTAAAAATACATGAATAGAAAACAAAACAATACAAAACAAAACAATAATTTAGAAGCTCCAGCTATCTCCTAGGGAAAACAGTCCCTATTGGGTAGCAATGCTAATGTCACATCTCTGAG
This sequence comes from Galeopterus variegatus, assembly GCF_000696425.1. Lineage (NCBI taxonomy): Eukaryota > Metazoa > Chordata > Mammalia > Dermoptera > Cynocephalidae > Galeopterus > Galeopterus variegatus. The sequence goes on along the minus strand of NW_007729247.1, from coordinate 188,143 downwards.
TGACAGGATTAAAAAATAAATAAATAAAAAGACCTCCACACTCTTCACACTCTGTCTGTGAAACCTCCACTTCTCTTTTTCCGTTGATAAAGAAAGTCATATGCACCTTACTTAAATATTAAATATTTAGCTTGAGCTGTATGCAGCTAATTTGTAAAATAAAATTCCTTGCAAGTTTGAAGATGAATCCAAAGAGGTGCTTCTCTTAACCAGGCCCTCTCCTTCCCTATCTCTGGTGGCTGAATTGGAAGTAATTGTAATTGGTTGACAGGATGGAGAAAACGGTATCAGCCAAACATTCTAGGAATGGCTACTAAAATTTGGAATTATAATGTCCTTAATTCCATTTAAATTAAACGGTGTCTTCACATTACTATTCTTTCTCTTGAAGCATGGAAATTTGGGTGTGAGAGTTGGGGATAGTTAAAAGGCAGGGCTTCACCTTTTTGAAATCTACACTTTTATGCAGTCTGCCCCATTTCTCTAAGGCACCATAGACAGGGGAGGCCAGCTATCAAGAATGGTAATTTACAATCAAAGAGTGCTTAATCTAAAATCTGTCCTTGTCAAAGGAGAACATGGTAGTCCCCATGCAGCAGTAATGGGAATTTTATTTCAGCATAAGTTTCAATAGGGGCTTTCAATTGTATTCTTTAAACTACCCTCGTCCTTATCAATTTATGCAATGTACATGTCTTGTGGGTCTTTAACATCATTCTACTTTTAAAATAGAAAGCACCAAATATAACAAATAGTCTAATTCAAACTTGAAAAACTGTAAACTCACCTTGCAAGTATAACAACAACAAAAAATTGTTATGTGGTTATGACTGAATCTAGCTTTATTATTAATCAATTCTCATGGTGATTAAAATTTAACTGGTCAAAAAGACCTTTTTCCCTAATGGTCTTGTCTCTCTTGTATGATAATTATTTTATACTCTAAATTTATTTCCCTAATTTCTACTTTCATGTACAATATTCCTTTCCCTGTTTAAAAAAAAATCATAGTTGAGGAATATAATAGTTGAGGGAAAAAAATAGATTAGGCAGACAAGAATTAAAACATATATATAAAGTCTTTATATCTACTTTTGTTTCTTAGCAAATCAGTAAGCAGCATACTAAATAAAGGCAATGTCAATAACATTTTATACATTTTAAATTAGTAATAATAGATATTTTGCCTTAACTCTATTTATCAGCCCTTATTTACTAGAAAATTTAAAGATGTCTCTTCCTGTAGTTTTCAAGTCACATGTATAAATTTGTTTTATTTTCTTTCAGAAAACACATATCCTAATTTAATTGTCCCTGGTTTTCTGTCCCGGGATTAGTTAACTAGCAATATAGTATCTGTCTTCTGCATCCTGCCTCACTGAGTCTCCACCTCCTCATTCCTACTGTATCCTATTTGTACCTGCTTTTGTGGATCCCTAAATTCTACACCTCA